>NC_135497.1:134909800-134954800 GCF_052857255.1 Amblyomma americanum | reverse complement strand
TTGCACCCTGCTCGACTGTGCTGAGTCCTTACTGCCGAGAAAGTCTCGAACACGATGTGAGGACGGTGGGCTGCAAGAGTGGTTGGGTGTGTACGCAGAGCAGCGGCGCAAGGCCACCTTTTTTTTTTTTTAGAAGAACCTGGTTGCAGTGGTTGAGGCCTGCAAGCAGGCCTTCAAAAAAAAAAAAAAGCCTGGCCCCGCTGCTCTGGGGCACGCCCTACCTGGAAAGCGGTTTCACATAATATTCTTCGAGATATAGCCGAAACGATTTTCCAGATACGAGTATGTGGAACACTGCTCCACGTGTTTTATTGCTTCTTGTGTCTGAAACTCAGTTCCACTTATTTGAATGGAAGTTCTAAACAGTTGAGTCCCAATTAAGTTCTAGTTACTAGTTAGAACCTATGTGGAACCAAAATAAAAGTGTTGTGCCCTCTACAGGGCAAATCCTCTCTTATCGCCTTCAGCGTACTTACGTCGTATTCCACACCGGCAGAGTTGCGAGGCGCCAAAGAAACTGTCTCCTATATCTTGAACCGAACTGCTGGATGATGACTGGATATTCACAGACTCCAAAGGAGCTCTCAAAAACCTCTCAAGCCTGCTGTGTGACCATGAGCCTGACCATGAGCCAGTATCCTTTAACACCGGATATCACCATCACCTGGCCAGAGTCGTAGTCCACTCTATGCAGTTCTAATGCATCCCAGCACACTCTGGAATATGGGCGAAAAGGCAGACGAAGCGACTCGTAACGGTATCTAGAACCGGAACTTCAGGGGGTTTTTCTTCGCGAAAGCGGAACCTTTCCGAATGACAAAAAAAAATACTGCTATGATATAAGGGATGGCTCTAGAGCTTGTCATCTCACTATTATGCATTTTGTCATTCAATTAAAAGTACAGACTCCCGCAATGGCTTCCTCGTCATCTGGAATTTGTGGTCAAGCTGATACCGTGCAGCACCTTCTCTAAGAATATAAAAGCTTAAGCAGACGAGCGAGCATGTCAGCAGTGCCGAATGGAGACTCTCACGCAAATACAAGTAATGAGCTCTGTTTTAAGGTCCCTTGGCCTGTGCTGCGTTGCAGCGTTGTGCCTTGCAATTTTTGTTTCTTATTTGGAGGACACTGAAGAGATTTACAAATTTTGAAACCCTTTTGTGTACCCCTTGGTGAATCTTCGCTGTGCACTGAAATTTTCTCTGCCAATCTGCAGGACATTGGACAACGTTCACTAATTCTAAAGCTTTTCCGCATTCTCTAGTGCATACAATTCAGTGACCACATATATTTTATTCTTTCTATTTTTAAAATTTTATATTGTCTACACCCTGCTCTTTCCGCCTTTCTCTGCTAAAAACCTTCCGCAACGCAGAGTAGCATGTTAACGCTTTTCCAAGGCGTCTAAGTCCTGTGGCTTTCATTAACGAGTTCGCTCGCTCGCTCACTCACTCACTCACTCACTCACTCACTCACTCACTCACTCACTCACTCACTCACTCACTCACTCACTCACTCACTCACTCACTCACTCACTCACTCACTCACTCACTCACTCACTCACTCACTCACTCACTCACTCAATCAATCAATCAATCAATCAATCAATCAATCAATCAATCAATCAATCAATCAATCAATAAATAAATAAATAATTAATTAATTAAATAAATAAATAAATAAACCAGGTTCAGAGCTGCTCTCTCTCGCCAGCTGTGCTCAAACGCGCTCCCGGTAACTCATCGGAGTCCTGTGCGTTTTGTCATGACGTTATTTCAAAGGAGTTCGTCGCCACGCGTGCCGTTCTCTTCATTTGTCCCGTAAACTGATTTCTCTGTTCAGCAATACCGTCAGCCATACTCCACACACTACCTCGCACCTCTCGGGGACCCCATCGCCCAGGCGCTATGTACGTTTGCAGATGCATGAACTGTCCTCCGTTCTGTGAAGAAGCTCTTGAGACGAGTAGAAGTGGTCCCAAGATGTTACACTAACGAGCCGCAGTTCAAGCTTTGCGGAAAGCACAATTTGCGGTGTTTAGAAGGCGATCAGAAAAGAAAAAGAAATACCAAGCCATTGAACAAGCTAGATTCGTAACAATTTCGCAATGACCTTCAGGCTGGAGCTTAACTTACGGAGCAATGCTCGCCTCCGGCAGCGCAGGGATCACTGACGTCGCAGAGGGTTTTTGACGTGTGTTTCTAAATGACTTTGTGCGAAAACACTACTTCACGGGGTCATGCACAACCAAGAATCTTGAGGCTGGCATGACCTTGAGGGTGAAGAAATAAATACTGCCAGGACTTAGTTGCGAACCCGAGGCGGCGCGAACAAATCAGCTTCGCTGGCCACTGCAGGAGATCACTATGCTATCACCGCAGCCGATCACGCCTCGTGTTAAACTGCAACACACTCTCACGCTGTGTAATGCACGTCGCCGTCTTCATCAATTTCCACCTGCGTCGCGAACAGAACAGATCAGCTTAAACCTTGGTCAGAGCTTAGCCCGAGTCTAATGTCGTCGCCAAACATGCCGACGACCTAGCAAAGCAAAACCATGAGCCAATCAGGCTAAACACTAGCTTTGGGACGTCTACTCTGTTTAGCTACGTTAAAACCCTACCACTTTTTGAGCTCGCACTAACATTCACTGCATACATATATTACGGAAGCTCTGAAACCAATATATTGAAGAAGTTCACAACTTCTCTTCGCGCTTCAGAGATGGGCTCGGAACGGCTCCTTACTTTTATTCGATGATTAAAGCTGCGCAGTTAGAAAGGCTAGATGCATAAAAGAGAAAGAACTTTTTCTTATTTTCTCGCCCTAAGGGTACAGAATGTTTTTAATCTGGTTTCGAATCGGTTAGTCGCAAAGCCCGACACGGTCTAAAGGCATGAGCAGCCCGTAATGAATGATAAAACCCGAGCTCTTACCGTAAGGAATATCAAGGGCTTGCACTAAGTGTGCATGCTCCCGTTTAACATTTCTGTCGTGCCTTGGCGGTAGCAGCATCGCGTCGGCACGCTGCTGGCACGCGTCCTGCACTCAAAGGTTCCGTGGACGATATCTTGGATCTCGGGAAGCGTGCCAAATGAGCACACGGACAGACCGCAACTATTCTAACACGCTCACAAAAACGCACAAAGTCGTGCGAAGAAAAAGAGAACAAGCCGTACTCATTGGCCTTCTTCTTTTCCCGAGAAAATAGAAGAATGCGTTCCCATTGGGATCTTCTTAACGCAAAAGAAAAGTTAAAAAATGATGTTCGCTTTGCTTAGTTGAGCCAAATGCGAATTAGGTGCGTTAGCATATCGGTTTCAGTTCGGTTCCGGTGTTCGGATCCATTGTTCACGGATGGAAGTTTTTCGGATAGCGGTAATGATTTAATGCTGATATATGCAGACTTGGTCATTCTCAAATTTGCATTGATAGATCTCTGGGAGTCCTGATATCACTCCTGGCGCAGTGATGCAGCAGTTCAGGGGTACTTCACTCCCCTGCAATAGCAGGGACGGCCATTGATGGGGCTCGTGAGATTCAGGTAGCATTTCTCGAGCAACCTCTCGCGACAAATCATTAATTGAACTGACACGTGCCCCTGTGGGCACTTTGCACACAGTCCAGTGGTCAGTGGCAAGTGGGCAACCTGTCGGGTGTATATATTTTTACACACGCACCTGAGCAGGTTTCTCACAATATGGAGGGCAGGTGGGCAGCTTGCCACAAAGCAGGCTTCAGACAAACAGACATACAAAAAAATAAACACACAACGGCTAAGTGCGGGAATGCGGCTAAGTTCGCACAACGCTCGAACGATGCCTTAGACAGTGACGCCATCATCGAAACATTCCAGATGTTTCTAGATGTTACTGAACCGCTTCCTTTTCTGCTGATACAGAAATAGAACAGTGATCCTTAATTATCAGATGCACAGTTTTCTGGAGTCCAGTGATGCATGCTGTCAACGTCGCGTCATGCCGTTAGTAATATGAGAATCCAGAGTGCAAAGGGTATTTCTGCATGCAGAGCGGTGCCATTAGTAGCTGTGGCGCTCTGTGCTGTTCGGATATGACGCGTTACTATAGCACTGCTTTCTGATGGGGATGATTTAATTTGAAAGGCACAAGAGCAGCTTGGCCAAAGGACGTCATGGATGACGCTATTTATTGCGCTAGCACTTACAGTGGCCATTCCCCGCATTTAGCCGGTGTGTTCGTCTGTTTGCTTGTCTGAAGCCTGCTTTGTGGCAGGCTGCTCACCTGCCGACCGGGTGGTGGGCAACCTGCACAGGTGTGCGTTTGTGTGTGTGGCAACCTGCCCGCCCTGTCAGGTGGCAGCTCAATTAATCGCGAGAGTCTGCTCGGGAGGAGCAACCTCGGTCGCAACCCTACCCAAGGAACCCAAGTCCCACCGATGGCAGCACTTGCAATAGAGTGGTGCAGCGGTAAAGCGATGGGCCACTGCACCAGCAGCGGTATGAAGACTCCCAGGGATCTATGAATGTGAAGGAGAGAATAACCAATATGGACATTAACCTATTATCACTATCCGAAAAACTGCCATACGTGAACACGGGATCTGAACACCGGATAACGGAAAACGAATTGCTAGAGCATCCCAGCCGAAACAAAAACAACGACAGAACTGTGTCAATATTACGAAAAAATCTCTTGTAGTTTGGTCATAACACATTTTTCTGTTGCTTTCGAGTATTTTCTCTAGTTGTGTAGTTTTCTTCTGTAGTATTTTTCTGTAGTCTAGTTCTGTAGTATTTTTCTGGAGTTCTGTAGTATTTCTGTTTTACTTTTCAGTATATCCTGTAGTTCTGTAGTTTTTTCTGTAGCACTTTTCTGTAGCCTGCAGTTCAGTAGTATTTTTTTGTGGTAACTATGCAAAATTATGTTTTTACAACATTTTTTTGGTCAAAACATTACAGAAAATCTGTTGTGACGATAGAAACTTTTAGGTTGCGTTTTTCGGCTGGGATCGAATTCTCATATGGCCTAACTGTGCAAATCAACGATAATTTTTAACGCCACAGCGTTAAGGAGCTCGTGTCGCAGAAAAACCGGTGTCGTCGGCGTCGGCGTCTTTGGCTGTGAGCGAAAAATGGCACATCTCGGTGGACGCCTGAACCGCGCCGTAAGGGAAGGGATTTTAACACGACAGCGTTAATGATTGATTGATTGATTGATGGATGAATGGATGGATTGATTGACTGATTGATGGATGGGCTGATTGATTGATCGATCGATGGATTGATCGATCGATCGATCGATCGATCAATTTTCCATTCCTTACGGCGTGATCCGGGTGTACAGCGAGAAATGTGAGACAGGCGTCATTTCCTTTCGTTAAAAGCAATTGTTCATTTCATTTTCCTTCCCATGCGGCCCAGTTCGGGTGTCCGCCGAGATATGTGAGACAGGCGTCCTTTCCTTAAATTGTCCAGCAGGCCACGCGTCGCTCCGAACGGGCGATGGCGTTCCGTGTACTCCTCAGCAACGCTGCGACACGTTGTCGCGTCTGACTCTTAAAGAGCGTCCTCCAATTTTTTTTTTGGCCTTCACGAGGTGGAGCAAAAAATTTTCTTTAGCATTTCACCACAGCCCTGTCCCACGCTGCCACTCCTGCTATGCTTAGCACGGTTCAATTGCCAATGAACAGCATGTGCTGCTTCTTGGGATTTCATGATCAAGCACAATGGTGGAATGCTGCCAGCGCCGCTTGATGACCTCCATCTGCAGATGGGTGAAAACAAAAGAAAAGCTCTTATTGCGCAGTATAGCTGAAATTCACTAAAAATCTTAATTCGCATTTGATAAAAATATACACCCGGGCGCAGCAAGAAAAAAAAAAAGCTTGGGGACTTTCTTAACCGGATGCTTAAAGAAGAAACTGCGACGGCATTTAGGTTGCCTGTTATGGTGCCCACAGTGAGTGTCGAATCTTGCAATTTGCACTGCCCAGAATCTTCGAGTTCTTTTCATCGGATTATCATATGTTATTACACTAATCTGATCCACTAATCCGTCTTAATCTATTTTCTGGGGTGGGCCTACCACCAGGTTTTGGGGTTCCTGTGAAATTTTTTGGGGTGGGTCAACTGCCAAATTTTGGGGGTCCTCAGATTTTCAAATTTGGTGGTGTCCTATGATTGGTCAACTGGTGGTCACGTTATGTTGGTGGCTTAACGACCCTCTTAATCGCATTCATAGATCGCGGAGAGGACTCGTACCTTTATTGGCACAGTGGTGCAGCGGTTAATTGGTGCGCCACTGCCTCAGCAGGTGGCTGTTTCAAACACAGCCACCGGTGGTGCTTGTGAGACCCACGTGGTTGTTCCCGAGCTCCCGTAAGGCTCATGCGTGGCGCCACGGGGGACAGGTGGCGAACTTGGCGGTGCTGTCTGATTGGTTCCCTTCGTGTCATGTTACCTGATGACCTCATCTATCAATTGACCAATCAGGGAATTTCGTTACAGAGATACCGGTAAATATAGCATAAATCTTATCGCATTAAAAAAAAACATTTGCACCTTACCTGTTTGAGAGCTTTATGTGGTACTGTGTGTCTGTAATCGCGTTGACTGCGTCTGATGGTGAAACATAGAAGGACATAGAAGCTCTAGAAGAAAGAGCGCTGACTAACAACTGATGTTTATTTGGCGCGCCACACGTATAAGTACGTGCGAACAGATAAAAAATAAAACTGAAAAATGAAGAAATCCCCCAGCACAAAACGAGCATGACATACCCCCATGCACTCAACGCCGTGCAAGTAAGCAAGAAACTTAAGAAGCGGTAATAAAAAAAAACGATATTATTTTTCTGAGATTGAAATAAATGGAGAGCTTACGCGCCTCTGACCAATCTTCTTGATTTCTGTAGCCTCGATAATTTCTCTAGTAGGCTGGGTTTTATTTTGTGCTATAATTTTTTTCTTTAATGACTGCATCCGCATCTCCATGTGAAATCTTCCCCAGAAAAGAACAAAAAGAAAAAGCACAGCGGAACTCTAAGTTAGGTTCTAACCATGCACCTAATTAGGAGTTGCCACCGATAGCAAGGTTTAACAGTCAGCTCAGTACCACCTGGCGTTTCACGAGCGCGCGCAAGAAAAAAAAAATTGCTGTGTGCTGAGGGCATACATTTGAGAGACAGGATTGGCCTAGGCGGTGGCAGACAGCTACGAAACGTATGAGGATAAGTTTCATATGGAGAATTTCGCGCGCAGAAAAAAATATACCGCACGGACTTTTTTTTTTTCCTCCGTAGTTTTAATGGATGGAGACCGAAACGGCCTGCGCGCCGCCGGTGCGCCATCTGCGCCGATTGAACGCATCCTGCTACCATCCCCGCTGGCTCCCCATCCGCGCACGGGGGTAGAGCAGCGCAAGGGTTCCCTGATTTCACTGCCGATTGCCAGAATGGAGCGCGTTGCTGCATGGAGGCTTCGTTCCACTGCAAATTGCAATCGCGCCTCTCTCGCTCTCTCAAACTCTTTAGGCCCCCTGCTTTTCTCAAACGACGTTGGAGGCAGTTTACTTCAGCAGCGAGATCCGCTTGAGCCTGAAAAAAAAAACAATAAAAAATTGTTTCTGATTCACAGCCGAAACGAGCGGAACCGGCTGCTTTCCGTGCGCTTTTGTTTTTGTTCTCGCGTCGCTGAAAAAAATTACTCTTGAATGTGCATCTTCGGCAGGTTACTTCGCTCCTTAACAAAAATGAAGATTAGCTGAGTGCGGGCGACTTTTTATTGCTTAATAACTTTTGTGTTGGACAGCTGCCGTGGTTTGAAATGAGCGCGATACAATCAGAGGTTTAGCGGGTACTTTGGACAATCGCAAAAAGTTTGTGCTGCACTGCAGCTGAATGTGCAGCCTCTGCCAAAAGTAAAAGGCCTGATGGTCTGGCTCTAAGCCCTGTGATGGAGCCCTTGTAGCATCCGTGGGAGTCCTAACTTTCGGTGGGGCCAGGACAAGAGCTTCTCTCACTGGAGAGGTTTGGAACGTTGGCGATGCGTAACGAGCCGCACAACTTGGCCCAGAAGCCAATCCCCTAGGCTCTGAAGTTTTTTCAGGTGGCGCGCATTCTATTAATGAGGCCTTGCCATGAGAATGAGAATGTTATGCGGGCACTGATGAGCAGAGGCGTTTCTCAAGTTATCCTGAGGCACATGGTAGTAATTGAGCCCAAGGAAGTTGTATTGAAGAAAAACAACGGAAAGACGGCGCGATGCTGTGAAATACCGCCCGAAAAAAACTTCATTTAAACGAACTTTTCAGTGAAACGAACTTTTGAAAAATCCCTCCTCTGAAGACCTTAAGACCATCGTATCTGATGCAAATGAGTTTCAGTTGGGCCAATTCCAGCAGACTGCAGCAGACTGACGAACATTTTAGAGAGCACTGAAGTACTGCTTCCTAATGTGTCATTTTTTGCAAATATGTAGCAGGTTTCGTTGCGAACATAGCAGTTCCGAAACTGGTGCCTCAGCTCTGAGTATTTCGAAGGCACAGTGGCTAGTGTTGGCAGCACTGCGGGTAGCACCTGTGGCTTTCGAAGACCATGCAGGGTGTCACTCAGATGTTGAGAAGTTTTCAAGAATTCCTGCTCCACAGATACTTCGCGGTATCGGGTAGAAGTAGAGGAAGAATCTATTTAAAAAAAATGACAAGATACTTTCAGCCAAAAAAGGCAATAAACTGCTCGGAGAAGTTGAAACCCTTTGCCGGCCAGCAGGCGTTTGTACCAGAAAAGGTGCACAACAGCAAAGGAAAACTCGCTCAGCTTTCATCGATGGCAGTATTGACTGCCACAATTCAGGAGAAAATGACTGCATTTTATCGAAATAGCTAAGTACGCAGACCATGTGTGGAATTTTCAGTATTGTGGAAGAAGCGTTTTTGGCAACCATTTGAGTGCTTTGTATTAACTTCCTTTCATCAGTGTGTATCGCCGTTGGGTAACCTCATTTGACGAACTCTTGCATGAGTGGACATTTCTTTACGGTTTCCTAAATTTCCTGCCTGGTGGTATTTCAATGCACTTGGTACAAGTTTCGAAGAGGCTTTGATCAGTAGAAACATAAATGACCATTATAAGCGTGTAATTCAATGCACTATCTTTGTGAAAAACTTCCAGACCACCCGGTTCGCTTGTACACTGTGTCCAGATAGCAAGCATCCGTCAAGCATGCCAAGGTAACATAAGCAGCGCTGCAAACCAGTGAAGAATGAGAAGTTTCCTCCTCACACTTTCACAATTTTCAAACGTTTTCACAATTTTCAAAGATGAAATGCAAGGTTAATCCTGTCAGGCCTTGAAGCCTGACATGATTACAGTAAAGTGATTTTACATTGCTTAAACGAATCAGAACTTAGAACAAGCTATATGCAACCGTTTGAGGGCATAAAGTGCGCGGTAACCGAATGTTAAAAAAAAAAAAAGACTGCGACGACATGCAAAGTGCGATGAAGGACGTATTGCAAAATGTTGATGATTTAGAAAACATAAGCCCGCGTTGCAGTTTGATACGAGTATTCTACGGGATACCTGCTACGGAGGGTCATGAATCTCCCGCAACGTCTGGAAATTCTATCATGAGAATAGCGTGTGAACTCGGTTTAAGGACTGTGCATCCAGAAAGAGGACGCCGGCTTGGGAAGCGCCCCAGGGAGATAATTACCTTGACACGTTTTATCTTTACCTCTTAAAGAAAATTTTCTAGTAAAAAAGAAGCCTAGAAATAGATACGTGTTCATAGGCAGGCAAAGGCCACTTTTATTTTTAACAGTCAGTCGAGAGTGGGAAATTAATTTTAACATTACAGAGTTATTCACCATGCGAAGCATCTGTCATAAATCTAACTTGGGGCTTATTGCGGTCATGCATTTATGACGACGATTTTGGTGATTGTATTGGACTGGAGGGGAAATTAATCAATCGTAAGGCACATATTGCGGATATTATCTGCAATGAGCACGCTGATTATCTGACATTCTTACTTCATTTAGTGGCTATAAGTAACACAGTGGAACAGAGAATTAGTTGAGGAACGTTAAATATTGGTTGCACAACACAGCATGTGGCTGCGGTTAAAAAGTACGGTTTCAGACTGTTTGCTAAGGACCACACACATATTTTTCGGAAATTTTGAGCACGACCTGGAAACTGCGTTACGTTGTTTTGAACAGCCGGGACGATGTTAGTTGCAAAGTATTTATAAAGTGACATTAATTTAAGAATTATTTTTTAATTCAGGAAACTTGACGCGGAAATGGTGCGTACTTCGCTGTGAGCTTCTCACAGTAAATCATTACGAGAAAAGGTGGCACACATATAGGATTGACTGCCCTGACAGTTTGACTGGCTGTATAGTTTTAGATTGCGCTGTCGACGCTTGCAGGGTAATGAAGCATTCTCGAGAAATTATGTTGATAAAAAATATGAACAACTAGCCTTTTCATGTGCAAGATCACAAAAGCTTATGGTGCACTGTGGGTTGCATATATTACCACAATGGATGATGATACTTGTTCCTTCCAGAAGCGCTACGAAGGAATCCTAGAAAGTAGGATAAGCGGATCGCTCTTATCTTGGGCGACGTTGCCAGCGGTTTCATAGACCGTACAAGCGTAAGCGCGTCCTGGGTGGGTTCATTTGAAATTCTAAATAATTCTAGTTGCACACCAAAATATCCCCTTTTGGTTTCCATTTCATGCAATTCGCTTCAGGGACTTAAACCCAGAGTTAAGCCTCGGGACTCGTGTTCGCTTGTATGTTTATCAGGGGAAAAATGCAAATTGTTCCAAAAGAACCAGAGCTGCGGATGAGTTTGGGAAAGCCATAAAGAAAATAATTGGTGTTCGACTGTGTTTCTCCCCAACTCTTCTCCCCGGTGGAAGGGATGATCGCCTTCCCCTCACCTGGCGCTGCTTGTTGTCCCAGAAGCCCGATGCGTGAGAGAGACTGAGCCCGCTTCCTAGCCTTGACCCGGTCCTCACGAATCCGAAGCGCAGCCGGCCACCTGGGTTGAAACCGAGCTCGTAACACGGCCCTCCCCTCCCTCCACTTCCCTTCCCGCTCGCGTGGACCCCGCACACTTATGCAGCCGGCAGCGGCCTACCTTTGCACAAAGCCTCTCAGTTTTCGCCTGGTTGCGCGCAACACTTGTTGTTCTCATGGCCGTATGCGACATTACGCGACGACGATTCTATATTATGGCGAAGCTGGTCAAGGACGTTGAATTACTAAAGTAGTAAAACGAGTTTTCTGATTGTATTAGTTATTTTGTTGTAGAGCACTGACGCTCGGCTCTCGAAGAGCTCTTAAGCGGGGAACAACTCCCCATATCATGCCCTGGACAGCAGGAGTTCCCGTGAACTTCGTGTTGTACGATCGGTAATGCACTGTTGTTCGAAAATAATGCTCACCCAGATCGAGTGCACCGTCAGCAGCGTGAAGCTTCATAGTTCTAAGTTTGTGTGTTGTTGGGTGACGCACATCGCATCGCATATGACAAACACGCGGCAAACGAAACGTATGCTAACAAGGAACAGGCAGCCCGGGCACGCGTTTAAGCGAAGTCGAACGAACCGGCGCAAGGCAAGCGGGCTGGCCCGCGTGGAACGGTGTGGTTTAAAGGCGACAAAAGGGGTGGTGGGGGGGACCTCGCTTCTTACAAATAAGCGGATCGCTTATGTCGGTCGGCACGCCGCGCCGGAGGAAGCTCGCGAGGGAGCGAGAGGAGGCGTGCAGGGAAGCGCGGCGGCGCAGCCAAACAGCGGACCTGAACGGAAAGAAAGGCAAGAGATGCAAACAGGGTCAGACGCGGGAGTGAGGTTATACGGGAGATCGTTGGGCGAGAGTCTCAGAAATGCGTGTCAGCCCGGAGTCGAGGGTTCGCGAGACCCGCTGCTACCGCCGCCTGTGCGTGCGTGCGTGCGCCGCCGTGGGCCCGCTCGCGCTATTGGCGCGCGTGCGCGCGCGGTTGCCTCTGCATCTGGTGTACACATTCTGTCGTCGCCAGTCAAAGCGGGATCGGTTGCCTGCTTCGGTGAACTGCTCTCCCTCTCTTTTATGCCGCGCTTTCATTGCTTTTCTTTATAGTTTACTTCTATTCCCCTCCTCTTTTTTCTCTTCTTTTTGGTGCCTCCGGTTCGTTTCGTAGCGAGGGTAAAAGCGAGATCTTGCTTTTGATTCCGCCCAGATCAGTCATTTTTGCATGTTTTCATTGCCGTCCCTCGTGCCTGCTGGCGTAGTAGACCCCCTTACTTGTAGCCATTCTCGTTCAGAATGTTTGTGTACAGCCAAAAAAACGTAAAATAGTCGAGGGGGCCTGGATCTAAAAAGAGGCCTCAGAATGGGAAAGAGCGTCGAGGCTAGGGAGGGGTTTATAAATTTACAAGCGCTCGTGCACGGCACGCGCCGGTTTCCTCTTTCTGTTGGGTTCTTTTCTCCGGCTGCTTTATATACTTTTCGTAATTGTTGTGCGGGTGACGGTTGTCTGCGTCATTTTTGTTTGTTAATTTCTTCGCCCCCTTTTTTGACCACGGTTTGGATGCCCTTATTTGTTTCCTTCTGCCCTTGCGTCATGCTATTTTTTTTATTGCGGCGGTGGGGGTTGCGCAGAGCTTTTTACAAGGAAAGCTGGAACTGCCCCATTTTTTTGGGTAGGTAGGTAGGCGGCTGTTTAGATTTAGTCGCGTTAGTTGTTGGGCACTGGTCTACTGTGCTCGGTCTGATCGGCGGTTTTCTCACGACGCTCAGTGAGTATTCCTGTGTCACCTCTTGCTCCCTCTGACAAGTTGCCGCGTAGTCTAAGCGTTAGTTTGTAAAGTTTGATGTCGTGTTCTATACCTTCTGAGTAGGTGGTTCTGGCCGTAAGAAAAGCAACAACACTGTTATTGTTCTTGCTTTTCCTTCTGCCGGAAGAGCTTGTCTTTTCATGCTGCATGTCTTGCACATGAGATCGTCTTAAGCCAACTGACGCGCGTCCATTTCGCGAGTACACATTGCTATCCTGTGATGGCGTTCGTATAACTGTCATGCGATTCTCTTCACAAGTTGGTGGCAATAAGGCACACTACAAAGCCAGTCCTGCTTTCTGTGGATCAAATACACTTCTCAACATCCTGCGTCTTATCTGCGTTTAAAAATGTGTAGATCTAATTCGCCTCAGTTCCAGGCGAATGAAGCTCGCATCTCTCTCTATGCGTACCCTATTTTTTTTCCGTTCAAATCTCGTGACTTCAGTAACGCAGATCGCGCTAAGGGAATCGTCTTCCCGAAACCGTCGCTCGCGTTAGACTCGGCAGAGGATCCCATCCGCTGAGGTGAGCGATGGGCCGATTTGGGTTGCCTTAGCGGTGTCTGGCGCAGTGTAAACACTTTTTAGCATTTCAAAAAGGCCGGGCGCACCCAGACTTGAAGAGCACTGCGACGTGGCAGTGATGGAGAATTTGTGGGCTCCCAGCGCACTCCTCCTCCTCCTCCCAATCCGCGCGCAGATCTCCGGCTCCAACCTGGCCCAATTTATTTTTTCTTTCCATTTTCGTCCGCGGGAGAAAGATTTCATGATGTATCGCGTTAGCACCGAGTTGGCTGCGATCCATCACTATCGATCACCGCAGCCATTCTTTGTCACAGCGTTCGAGCACCTGACCAAACAACCTACGCCAGCACTTGGCGGCGTCTGCGTTCCGCGCGCCGAAGGTGGCAGCGTGGATGCGTGCGCCGCGGACCCGTGCGGCGCGATTTGAATTTTAAGCACGCCGAGCCTTCCTCGGCGGCCCTGCTACTCTGTGTACCTTGCGGCGCTGTAATCTGCGAGACAGCGCAAAACAGGTGTCTGTGCCGCACTCCGGTCGCTATTGAGATGTTGTGTATCGGCTACACTTGCCGCTACTTCCGGTCGTCGGTCGCTGCGGGCGTTCGTTTCGCAAGCGTGTCACGTTTTGCAGTCGGAGTGCGTTTTCTCATCCTTCCCCCGCTCGGGTCTATTTGGAGAGGAACGCGAAGCGCGATATCTTGGCGCGCATTTCTTTCGCATATTTTAGCTTAGACGCTTTGCCTCGTGCGGGCGCAGTTCCCAGCTTTATATAGAGCTGCTCGTCCAGTTTAACTCCGGCTGTGCGCAGTTCACTGAAGGCAACACAACGTTGCTCGCAGCACTTTTAGAAGAAACGTAAGACATCCTGCCTTGTATTGAGACGAAAGAGAAAGCGTACAATAGCTCATATACTGTCCTGGCCAAAAGATTTTAAATCATTATTTGATGCGTCTGCACCCACGAAACTTGCGCACAATCAATTTCTATGCAGTTGATCGCTCGCTACGAGTGAAGGGCATCAAATGTCGAGCAGTCATGCCCGATGCTTTCGTAAATGGCGTATTGAAAACCCTTCATCAACCAGCACGCCATGGACATTTTTACGTCTTCCAGCGGATCCTGCTCGCATTAGAGAGAGATGGGATAGATAGAAAGAGAGAGAGGGAGCGTCTTTAACGTACCATCCAGTCTGGCCTTCAGAAGCCAGTACAGCTGTGACGTCGTTAAACAGAGCTTCCTTGTATGGTGTGAGCCTGCGGCTGTGTGAGCCCGTGAGCCCACGGTGTAAGGAGGTTTCACGCACCGATTTGTGACAGCAGGGAATAGTCAAGGGTAGCTTTAAAGTGTGTATAGAACTAGAATGCTTAAGTGTTATCAAGACATCCCCCTCGGTATTTTCAGCGGGGGTGGCCTGGCTTGTGCTGGCTGTGGTGCATGCAGTGGTCGGTGAGGACAAGGTTACCTGGAGCGCCCCTCTAGTATCTGACGCACCGGCGTAGAGAGGACAGGGAAGGATGCGGGTAATACCAAGTAACACTCTTGGGTTGAGCCGCTGCTCACTGGGTATGGTCTTGTACTGGTCCCTAAATATGTTGAGATCTGTTTTAAGGGCATATTTTTTTGTCGGGCCACTGTGATAAGATGGACCTATTACAGTTGGTTGGCTCATGGGGCTTAACGTACAGAAGTGACTCGGGCTGTGAGGGACAGCGTAGTGGGGGGCTCCAGGTAATTTCGGCCACATGGGCTTCATGAAACTGCACTGACATCACACAGTACATTTAGCTTTCATCGAAACGCGACCCCTGCTGCTGGGATCGAACCCGCGTCTTTCGGGTCAGCAGCCGAGCACCATAACCACTGAGCCACCGCGCCGACTTGGACCTGGTATAGTGTCGCCGCTTAAGGCTTGTGCCAATTCATTCCACGCAACAATAGCGTGACCCAGAGATCACTAGATGGCGATCCTGAGGTGTGGGCTAGTTTGGAAGTGCAGCTCGGGTGCTCTGTGTAGGACGGAGGGGGGGGGGGGGGGGGTAAAGGGCGGGGGACGAACATTGACACGCACGGCTCTGCTGGCAGCCTGGCTATCCGCCCGAAGGCGCAAGTCCTAAGTTGCGTGTGACGGAAGCGGTGTGGTATCTACGATGGTCAGCAGCTAAGCTTCCACAGGTGTGAGCTCACTGTCATGCAAACTCTGGAATACACGGACATTCTCTTGCACAACTCCTTGGCCTACTTTGTGATGAGAGAAAGCTGCGCCCGTGTAATGCGTCACAGTTTGATGCGGTGGAGTTGGGTAAGAGCTTGACTCTGGCATCTCGGCGCGTATCCGCACGTATTGGCTTTAAACTCGAAACCGGTGCAACGTTCCGAATATCGCCTGAATACAGTTTTGTTTGTGAGCTAAGAAGCTAATATAGTATTCCTTGTATTATTTTGTGGCACGAAGAGCAAATAGTCATAAAGAACGAAGTGGCAACCAGGGGGAAAATGGGCCTATCGTCATCTGGGGCTGATGGAATATAAGTGGTGTGCGAGTCAGTAACGGCATTCTTAGCTGCGTACTAACAGCTAATAAGCACGGAAACGTAAGTAATGCTTAGTTTTATGCCCCAACCGGGACCATTCAAGGAAAAAAAAAATTACTTGCAATTCGCCGATACATTCACTTTACCTAGCATGTACAGCGTGCAAATAGCATACTTAATTGCGCGAAAATAATTTCTTGCATGAGTCGTCACGTTTACATCAGTATTTTTCTCATCTCAAACTTTTGAGTGGCTTTGACATGATGCTTTTGATAGCGAGTTACTCCCTACATCAGAGACAGAGGCGTGATTACTTTTAGGCGCTCCTAGCAAAATGTCTCATGTTGGATTATTAAACCCCGCCCTTCTTACCCTTTTTTTTTCTGTCGCAGCGTCTCTTTGTCGGTGCCCATTCAGTTATTAGAGGAGCCGTGAGCCTGCCTTGAACGAGGAATGCAGCTAACGTTGCTTTATCAGCCTACAAAATGGTATGTTCACCAGTAAGTGTCTTGAGCACCGGACGCTGATCGGTATTTTCTGTCTGCAGATGTCCAGAGTTTTGTAGCCTGCACATAGGCCCCGTAGAGTATCTGTTACGGGTCCAATTGGACTTATTTTTGGAAATGTGGCGGAGAGTTTGAAGGATGCTTCACTCCCGCCACCGGTTGGCCCGGTATTGCACTACCTCCGGGATCGGCCTTGTCTTTAGCGCTTCTTTACTATCCTGTCTTCCTATCCCATCTTTCAACTCTCCTACTATCTGCACATGGTAGCGATTGTGGCGCGGCTTGAGCCAGTGGGCAGGCCTGTGCACTTCCTTTCTTCCTTCCTGGCAACAACTTCTCTCTCTCTCTCTCTCTAGGCCATGATCTGCAGTGGTTAAGAGATAGCTTTTCCGAAAAAAAAAATTATATCTTTTACATCTTTTCTATTCCTTGCCTTAGATTGCACCTGAATACTTTTTCATAGGACGATGGCATTACCCACGTAAGGCTTTACGGCTGAAGCGGAGCGCCAAATTATTCCTTCGCATGCTGGTGTACATCTACTTTTTCTTTCTCGCTATATCTCCGCACTTACATGCAAGATCGAAAATCATTCAGAGCGGCACCTCCCTTCCCCATTAAGTTCTCGCCTCCCTGCCCTTTCTTTCCGTCCTCTCTCGTTTTCCCTTGGCGAGGATACGACACGAGGCCGAGAAGCAGGCAGGGAATTAGAAAACCGAGGGCGTCAGAGCGCAGCTAAGGAGCAGAAGGCGAGCGAAGCGGAGCGAGAGAGCGAAGGGGAGGTGGAGTAAAGCAAGAAGCGAGGGCGACTGCTGTCGCCATTTGCAAAAAGAGAGGAGCAAGAAGAAGTCGCCGAAATTGCTTTCCATTAAAGCGGTGCTTCGGGTTATATGGGGGGAAGCGGAGGAAGGGGCCGGCAGTCCCCCTTCTCCTCCTCCCCCTCCTCGCCGGCGGCGGCAGCAACGGCCGCGCATCCAGCGAGCGACGCGGTGGGGAGAGCAAGAGGCGCGCTCTCCCGCGGGGCCCGGCTTGCACGCTGCGAGCCGCGGCGATCGATAAATTTCTCGGGCGAAATGTCCTGAAGAAATGGGGAGGTATATATGTACAAAGAGGGGAGGGCAGACCAGCCGACCGAGGGGGGTGCGGGAGTGGGAGAGGGGACTGAAGCAAAAAAGCTGCACGCCAAGACGCGGCCTCATTAACAGCGGGTTGTTTCGCTCGGCAGCCAATCAGGATGCTCCGCAATTTTTTTTCATCTTCCTCGCTCCCTCCCCTCGTCAACCGACTCACCCCCCTTTTTTCCCTTCTTCTTCCTGCACCTCTCCACTCCCCCCCCCCTTCTCCCCATCTTTTCTGGTGACTTCTTTTCGGCCGCTTATATTTTGTCTTTCTTTTTTCGGCAAGACTTGCTCTTCATTCCGTCGCCCGTTAGTTTGCCTTTGCACCCTTTCCTCCCGCCATTATTCAATGCGAGATTACGAATAATTGGCTCCGCCTTCCAGCTCCCTTTTCTTTGCCCCTGCTAGCTTTATTCCTTCTTCTGTCTCCCCTATACCTTTGCCATTTTGGCCTGCAGATACTTAACACTTCGCAAGAAAGTTCTCATACGCTCCAATGAGCTCCAACGTTGTCGTGAATTCTCCTGTGACGAAATCGACGATTTGCTATGGTTCCCAAAAGAATTATCACTGTAAGCTGAGTCACGGCGCATGTTAATGCAACTACAAGTTACTTGTCGGAAGCCGCGACAGATCTCCTGTTCTGAAAGTGAAGGGAAGTGGCGCATTAAGGCCATGCAAGCTGCAACCCTGAAGTACAAAGCTCTTTTTGTGAGAAATGGTTGAAACCTAGATTTCTGTGAAAAAGAAAAAAAATATTTTAGCTGCGGGAACATGTGATGCTTATGCTAGACAAGCAAAGCCGGATAATGAATCCCACCTGTCAGAAAGAGAGCGAGAGCCGCACCTGTCTAAGAACCGGCTTCAACAAGAGGATGAATAAAGTGTATTTTGCCGCACAAGAGTTCCTCAGTCACAAGACACTATGAAAACTATAAATACACTACTATTCGCTTAGCCTGTAGATAACGGAAGGATATAGACTAAATTAAGGAATCTCCGCAACGGTATACAGCTATATTGCAGACGCCTAGTACGTTTCACGAATAATTAACAAGATAGAAACTAAGTATCATAACTCCTTTAAATTGCAAGCATGACAAACACCAGGAAAGGAAGGCTATGTAGGTGTTGTGAAGTGCAGTATTTCCATCCTTTTACATGGCTGGCTTCATACTGACTTCCGTTCAATATTAACGCAATGTTAACGCAGTACTAACGCGATGTTGAGTAAGCCTTCAGTCCTCTTTGCTCAAAAGAGCGTGAAGTTAATTTGTAACATCTGGTATAGCAGGAGTCTCTTCAAAAAAAAAAAAAACCCTAAAGAATCAGTAGTCTGTGGATGCGCGCTGCGACCTGTTTGGTGCCAAACTTCTTTTGCCATCTGCACTCGCAACAACTAAGCTTGCTTGTATCTGCAACTGTAACTGCATTTAATTTCTTGCAATGTCAGTGTAAGGGATTCTTAAAAGACGCACCCGAAACGAAAACAGCGTAACTGCGCACGGTGCTAGCCAACACCAGACGGGACATTGCCTGAAATAGCTGGCAAACAACCTGTTCCTTTTAGCATTTTCTTTAATTCCCGTGGTGCCGGATCAGGCAGTAAGTGCGCGCACTAGGTTTGCGTAGTAGCAAGAAATGATAACGCCGACAACAAAACAGACAGAACTAGCGCGGTAATGCGATGTTACGAAAGCGATAATAAGGTTTTAAGTTCCTCCTTCATCCTTGCGGCGAGGACTTGGAGACAGTTAACGACCCGTGTGGGTTTCACGACGAAGGAATTCATGCATAATTAGGCATCGTACAAAAAAAAAAAAAAGAACGAAGGATATTTGTTTACCTCACTAGCTCTTACGAATTCCAACTCGCGCAGAAAGGACTTTCCTTGTGTGGTGCGTTTTACTCATGTTGCGGTCGATCAGAGAAAATCCAGGAGGTTGCGAGTAAAAAAAAAACGATGCTGGGGCTAATCGTGCAGCCACATTCAGAAGTAACCATGCCATTGCTGAAAATTTCAAAGGGGATCAGTGTCTATTGCGTGCATTCACTGCTTCCTCACCCTGTGATTATCGCCGCCATCATTCTTACCACCGGAAAAGGGGTAGGGGTTTAATGCAGTTAAAGCGAGTACACGCGCGAAAGCAGGGGACACTTAAGCTCCGCCTTAAGGGCTGTAATGAGCTAATGCCCATATATGCAGAATAAATCATTCTCTACTTAGCATTCATAGATCGCAGCGAGTACTCGTACCACTACCAGCGCAGCGGTTAAGCGATGCGCCACTGCACTGGCAGGTGGCTGTTCCTGTCACAGCCACCCGTAGGGATTGTGCGTCGCATGTTGCTCTTCACGAGCAATCTCTCGCGACCAAGACAAGATTCTTGTCGGGTTTGGTGCGTCTGGGAGCACTGCTTTCGCGCTAAAACTTCTAGAACAATCTGCCACCCACACACATCACGCGCTCTGCTATTCTCCGGGCTGCAGAGGGTTATAGTGGCATGAGCGTCCGGCCCGCACGAAGGAGGAGGGGCCGTGTTCAATGCCCAGTGCCGCCAGGCATCCACCGTTTTACCCGTGGCTACAGCCCTCGGCCCTGTGTTCGGTTGCTCTGGGATGAAATGCTTGGGAAGATGGGTCTTTAACCTCACCTCGTGCAGACCAAACACTTTAGCTACTTTGGCCTAACTGCCCTTGCGTCATTAAAATCAAACCGCTATCACCAGCAACTGTGCCTCACGCATGCGCACCTCAGCAATTTCTGGGCTTGCAGCTTGAGGCAGGAAGCCGCTCTTGATTTACGACATTGATGGTTCGATTGCCTGCTCGACCAGAGACGCATATGCGTCCCTGGTAGAGCAAGAACGGAAAGCCATATGGCTATCCGTTCTTCCAGCTGACGAACTTTGATAAAATGCCTTCGCTTTTCTTTCATTTTGTTTTGTATGTAGAGAGCGTCTAAGAGGGTACATGCTATAGCTTGGCTGAGCTGGTTGCCCACGCATATGAACAGTTCTTGCCGAAAAACTGTCGCTTATGTGACCACTAAGTTTGCTGAAACATTTTCCGCAGAGATACTACAGATATGTCCAGTCATCCGGAATCGCAACGGTGAAATAGATACGTTCAATGCTGGTGCTTAAAACCCCACTGATGAACACAGCGCATGTTTTTGCTTCTGTTGTCGGTACTTTTGATTACTTCAATTATGCAAGCTTGAAAGCATTCTCGAATGAGCTCTTTTTTTCCTTACTGTGCTAGACATAGCGGCCAGTTTCATGGATTTAATTTCAACGTTTCGATATTTCTCTACATGTCTGAAACTTTGCCTCTCCTTTTTGAAAGTTAGTGTTGCTTTCGATTTTGATTTTTTTAATATTTTCTCATTATCTGTGCAAGAGTCCTGATTTTATGTGATAGAAGAGATCAGGTTGCGGCTAGTGATCTCATGAAACGACAGTAACTCTTGAAACGTCTTTTGATGTAATCAGCTGCCGTACTTTTTTAATTTGTGAGCACGACAGCTTTCCCGATTTACTTTCGTCGAATACTATCGCACTTTCTGCGCTATGATGGGCATCACCGGAAGAGCCTTATACGGTCCACGCATTAATAAACAGATATTAAACGCATTTACTTGAGCTTGGCTGTGATGAAATATGATAAGCTGCAACGCTCACAAGATGTGAGTCACCGTATAACGGTGCCTCAAGGAATATTGTGGCCAACGGCCTTACTGTAAGTCAAGTTGAGGTTACGTTCGCTTTGCCATTTTATTCTTGCGAAATGACAACCTAGTTTTTTTTTTTTGGCTCTCAAGGCAGGGATACTTGTTGTAGGCATTCCACGTGTCAAAATTTACCCCTAATAAACATTACGTATTATGAGATGATAGTTCTTGCAGATGGCACGGCCTGTGCTGGAATAAACGGTGTCTGTCTGAAAGCTCTCGTGTTTAAATGTATGCACCTAAGAAGAGGAAGCCTTGTTCGCGCTTTTACTGCATAACGGCCGCGTTAGACGAAATTCGAGAGAAGGTTCCGCCGCGTCTCGTTGGAAATTTTCTGCATGATCATTGAAGATAAATTATTCTATAGCGTTTAAAAAAAAACGGTGTAAAGTGAGGAGGAGGAGTAGGACGGGTCAGAAAACATCTATAGCCCATGTGCAAAGCCCTCTCGGAAATGTTCGAGGCCAACTTTAACACTAAGACAAAAGTTTGTGCTTTTAATGTGACGGCGAGTGATGGCAGTGAATTTACCAGATTAACAGACGTTGCTATTAAACCAATGGCTTCAGTGCTAATCAGTCTTTTAGAATAAACTACAGTGGGGTAGATTCGCTAGGTTTGTTGGTGTATATCACAGCGGTTATAGACCTCCTTCACCCTGGGACTTCACGAAGATGCAGTGGCGCTGATGTCAGCAGCGACTTTCGCATGGTAGGCAAAACAGGTTCCGCCTGCCCGTGCCTACACTGTAAACACAAATAAACCTGCATGGGAGTAAAAAGGAGTAAACTGTCCTCCAGCATACACCCTTTTACAAAAGGGTGTGTTCTAGAGGACAGTTTTACACCCTTTTTACTCCTTTTGTTTAGAGTGTACCGCAGCTGCCTCAGATACGGCGGCTGCATCCTGCCTGCGCACGGCAGAAACAGCATGTACTGACCAGCTGCGTCGCTGTTGGATCCGCGTAGTAGCATAAAAGGAAATTTAAATTAGCCTCGATAGGTTTCTCGCAGATAAATACCGCACTATAAAACTGGCTAACAGGGAATGGGCCACAGTAGTAAAGCGTGAAGTCTGGGAGCAGATTGACACTGCCACTCAATGTACTTAATAGCATGCAAGTTACTGCATTCTTTCATGTGAACGTCAGCACAGTACGCTTATAACTGCGCAAGAAAAAAAAAGCACATATGTAGCAAGCAGCGCACGTATTTATCACCTTGAGCCGGTGTGCACGGAGCGCCGGCAGGTTCACTCGCCCCCAAGGAATGCGTTATTTTGTTAACAGCACAGCATGTTTTAATGGCGCCTTTTATGGCATTTAATATTTCCTTGAAACTGTTCCTTAATATGACCGACCTAATTATTTGATTCGAGTAGAAAGAATTCTGGTAAGTTGTGTCAATCTTGCGCGGTCACGTTGGCGTGCTTAGAATAGCGTACCTCAAGTGTGCTAAAAGCCACATGCTTTCTCATTGCGACATGCATGTGCCATAAGCTGTTTCATGAGGTAGTGCATGATAGCGTAGCTTGTTTGGAAAGAAGCAGCCGCAGCCGGGCTACATAACAGAGACACGTAGAGAGATTGAGAGGGGACGCGGAAAAGAAGTGTTTTTGGTGCAAATATGAACTAAATTTGGTGCAAATATGAAATTGCTACGCTAGTTTCAGTAATGCGTTTTATTTTTAGCTATACCTGGGGTCGTTCTTGGGTCATTATAATTAACACTCTCGTCAAGTCACCCCAAGGCCTTAAATAATATAGTAGAGAGGGCGCAATTTTTATTTTATGCCAGCATGTCAACAAAGCCCTGTTCTGTATGATGACGCTATAAGTTCTTTTTTTAGACGATCAGTACTTATGCATGCATAGTTATATGAAAACTTTTCTTAAAAAAAAGCTAACATAGTACTGCATGTGTAGGTAAAAAAAATCGAGAGATTTATTACACTCCTCAATGTCTCAGGAATCGTTTGCGACAAATAGAATCATTCTCTTTTCATGCGTTACGAAATTACGAAGGTGTGAGTGTTGCCAGTCGTAGAAAATGTCATTGGTCAGAAAACGATCCTTAGGTTTATTTTAGTTTATTACCTCGTTTATGGCCTCTTCACTTTCGCATTGGTCAAAGAAATGCGGCACTGAAATCAAAGAAAACCTCAAATAAATAAAAGAAATTATCTCACAATTTTCGACAACCACACATCTAAAAAGCGTAATTTATAAATTTGTGCTGAATATTTTGCTATAATTTTTCATCACGAAACAGAAGACCCCAGGGCTAGGAAAGAAAATAATTCCAGAAATAAAAATTTTTCACCTAATCGAAAAATTTAACAAGGGCAGAAGTCGGCCTGGCTGGTGCGCGATCTTGCGGCTGAAAACAGCGCTTAAGCGAGACAGAGGAGATCGGGGACACGACGCTGTCCCCACTTTTCGCACAGCGCGACACGTGTGTCAACAGACGGTGAGCGCACGTCTGCTCCGCCGAAACAACGCCACTACTACTGTCCCGAAGTAAAATCATTCCGGCAAGTGCAGAGTGTTAAAAACTTATTTTATTCAATGCCTAGCGTAGAAATCAATGGCAGAAACACTTTCTGTTTACTACGTACTAACCATATATACAATACAGAGTGGTGAACTATTTCTCTCAATACGCCCCACGTGGCCAATGCGAGCGCGTGTACTTCGAGAAATTACTACGTTGAATGCATAAACAATTGCTGTCATTCGCAGTAACTGAAAACGCGCCTACAAGCCCTGAAAACCAGCGCTCAACACCTCTCCGCGACGCCAGTCACTGGCCTTTTGCCTACCGCGAGCCCGCTAGTGACTGCAGTGCCACCTCATTTGTTTGCAAACATGCAGGGGGTATTACAATGGGTGCGATCTTTCCCCTGGCCTGGTGCTCGGCTTCTCTTGGGCGAAATGCTTGAAAAAAGGGTCATTGACCCCACCTTGAGTGCTGAAAAGTACCTTGTGCCTTAGCGCTGTTTGGCCAAGCTGCCCTCGCGCCATAAAAATGCATCTTCATTACCACCATCATCCATTGGTGTCTAGAGTCAGAGCTCTTCGAACGTGCTGAGTACGACGTGCTCCGCATTTCTTACTTTTCCGAATGTAATTTGGGTTGCAATTTTTACGATACATTATCCATTGCACAGGGTGGTGTGAACAGACTGTAACCCAATATTCCGCAATATTAAGTGAGCAGACATCAGGACATTACCTTCAGAGGCGATAAATAGACAGCTTTTAACTAAAACAGACCCTTTACGGTTCAGAATAGCGTAAATGTCGTCTGCGTTACGAGGGCTGATGGTTTTACGGCGAGCAAGTTTAATTTTTGCTCCTCGCAATTTGTGTAAAAAAAAAAAAAGACGGTAACCAGAGGACGATAGAGCAGGACGGTTTGTAGTTTTGAGTGGTTTCTTGCCAATGATGTCTGAATAATTAAATGCAAAGCACAAATAGCATACAAACATGAAAATCGCAGTCATCCTCTAATGCACTGCCAAATAAAATTTTATTGATTCAAGTGCGATTTATTTGGCAACAAAAAAAAAAGATTTTCTCTCGAAATGGACGGGGATATAATAGCGCGTTGCCCAGCTATTCGGTCGTAGTTAAGAAATGCGCTAGGCAGCATCATATGTTGAACGAGGCTCCCGTACGGGAGCGGAAACGTCTTTTTTCTTTATTTTGTGGTCGGCGTTCCATTTTCGTATTCTGGAATTCGTCCATTTGACAAACCTGTTTTCACGCTGCGAGTGTAATTTTTCCTTTTATGCCTTGAGAGAATGTTATAAACAAAAACGTAGCATATGGACGGGACGTAGAAGGGCGAAGACAGGACGGTTGGCAACAAAAACAAAAGATTTTCTCCCGAAATGAACGGGGATATAATAGCAACCGTCCTGTCTTCGCCCTTCTACGTCCCGTCCATATGCTACGTTTTTGTTTATAATATGTCTGACCAACTGGCCCCTCGGTATACTCTGTTGAGAGAATGTCCAACGCGCAAAAGAAATGAAAAGCTAAGGAGAAAAGTTGATATTCTATTTAAACCATATTCACACTGAAGTCATAGCGGACACATTTTAAACGCAAGCAGAGTAACGAACGCTGGTTTGAAAACTGCTGGCTGTTATGCATGCTGACGTCATGTGTCCGAAAAGTAATGCTAGTTACGGCTGTATTTTAAACCTAACCTCCCTTCGATGAAATCAGAGTTTATGGTCTACAACACTGTAGCACTGCAGTACTCACAACAACAGGGGGAGGTAGATCTCTGCGAAAGCGAGGTTGTAGCCTTTGATGGAAGGAAGAGTTTGCAAGACTTAGGTGCTTACGATGCTACACCACAGTGCAAAATGAGTGTATAATTTCTTAATGCACTGAAGTAAGCTTCTCCACAGTGCCACAGGCACTCGTTGAAGGTGTTGAAAAACTCGACTCACGTGCGCTAGCTCCCGCTGGGGCATCTCCGCAGGGGGGTTGTCCCTCACAAAAATGGTCTCTAGACAGTCTATAGACTTCTTATAGACTGTATTGTCTTCCTATAGATATATATTTTGTATATTCAAAGTCTATAGACTGTCTATAGACAAAAGTCTACTAAAAGTGTATGGCAATAAATCTATTGATTGTCTATACACTGTCTATAGGATTTCTATTGCTTACAGATTTGTCTCAAGGGTTTGTCTATAGACAGTCTACAGACTTTATAGGCAGAAGTCTATAGACAGTCTGTAGACTGTCTAAAGAAATTTTTGTAAGGGGTTGGTGAGTAGTGCGCCACCACGGGCCCCAGCAGCCGCGCTTAGCCGGGCGCGGCAGCACAGTACCCGGGGAGGAGGGGATCCTGGTGGTTGAGCTGATGCCGAGTGTTTGGACCTTTAAGGCCCCTCGGCGTAGGCAACACACCGATTTGGCCCCCGCTTCCCGTAGACGGCACTCAGGGCTGACCCAACCGGGGGAAATCGGCAGTCACCTTTTCTTGTCCTCCCCTTCACTTTTCACATTACTATCGTTTTTCTCACAACTTTCCTGTCTCCTCCTCTTTTCTTGCTTCTTTTTTTCTTGGCGGCTGGGATTTACTTTGTGTGCAAACTACCCTGCGTTACGCCATAATGGGTTACAGCATGTTATTGTGTGTACAGACGACATGGGCAGGACTTGCTTGCAAGTTCCTCTCTCGTTGCCTCGTTGGACTCCAAGGTGACCGGCTGTCACCGTGGGAAAAAAAACAACACTCTTTTTGTCTTCCAATTCAATAAATGATCGCCCTCAAAAAGAAGGACGGACCGGAGGACGGACCGAAGTTACTGCACAGTTCTTTCGGAAAACAAAAGAAGGTTTCCCGAGGTACCCGGTGGTACGTAGTGAAACAGCAGAAATACCAGCCCGAATAATTTCACTATTTATTGCCTGTAAAAGTTTGACTGAGCCCTTGGGCCTGGCTACAAGGTAACGAAACTAGTGAGCGGCGAAGTGATCCTTGAAATTCGAGATAAAGTGCAAAACTTCAAACTCCCAAAGTGACCTTTGGAAACATCGCTGCCTCAATCAGGGCTCAGAGGTAATTGAATGCTGTTAAAGATGTAATTTCCGAACACGATTTCCTCACTCTCACTGAAGAAGAAATGTTGGAGGGCTTCAAAGACCAGAACGTCACTGATACGTCCATCGGGTAAACATTCAAAAAGACTATAAGGAAACACCGACAAAGCATTTAATCCTGACTTCCGCTTCCAGCGGACTCCTTGAATCCATAGAAGTAGGATACATGAAAATAACTGTCCAAACAGATATCCCAAGTCCCGATGATGCTTCAAGTGGCAGAGATTAGGCCACATGGATCCCAAATTTGTCGCAGCCGCAAAACTTGTGCCAGATGGGCATCTAATGATTACCAATTCGATGATTGCGACGCTCCGCCACGGTACGCCAATTGTGAAGGGTATCACCCCGCGTATTCGAGGCCGTGTCCATCCTAGAAGGAAGAGAAAGAGATCACGACTATCAGGACAATAAAAAAAAACATAACATTTCAAGAAGCACGTAAACGATTCTTAACATTCTAGTTATCCGCGAAAACAAATTTCGGCGATGTGGTGCGACGGGACGGGGCACTACACTGGCCTTTGGCACCTGCCCAGGCCACACACAGTGAGCCTGAGGCGGGACCATCCATGCACCGGGAAGGTGCAGCGAAGTCTTCCCTTCCACGTCTGAAAAAAGGCCCATCGGTCCCTGAGTCGGTAGCCCGCAAGGTTCCCCCCAATCGGGAGAGGCCTGCAAACCGTACACTCACGGGCTCTGCGCAGCCCTCCAGAGCGTCTAGCGAGGTGACGAACACAACTCCAAGCTCGACCTCGCTGCAGCGGCGGCACAGCTCTTTTGCGCGAAACAAAAAAGGAAAACTCGAATAACGGGCCCAAACAATCCACAAACCTATAGTCGGATATAAGTCAAGAATGCAGCGGCAAATGTCCCTAAAGGAGGACCTCTAGCCAATGGCGTCGGCCGGTTCCCATGATGTCGTGGTTTCAGTGCAGCAGAAGTCAGGCAAGAAAGAGAAGTAGACAGTCCTCTGTCCCCGTGCCGCGAGGCGGCAGCACAAGCGACCCTGCACCCTCTCTCGAACTTCCCCCTTCATCCCTTCACCCCTCCGCACACCTAGCCCGAACAACGAACAACCCATGGCATGCGGAAAAAGGACCGTCTCATTTCCTAGCTTGCCTACGACATTTTCTTTCTTGCCGATAGTACTGGCTGGAGGGCTTCTGATGGGGCATTTGCCGCTGCGTTATTGACTTGTATCCGACTTCAACAAATTTTTATTCCTATCGCCAAAAGTCATTAAACAAGGCGTTCCTTATACACTGGAACTGTCCTGGACTTATGAAAAACTGTAGTGATAAAAGAGGTCTAGTAAATTCACCCTCGCCGGTAGCATTATGTCTCAAGAGAGCAACTTAGGACCTCAACACAAGAAAATTTGTATTTTATTTGTGTTGTATTTTAAAGAAATACAACGTCTCTTGTTGCGACCGAGAGCAAGCATCTTGACTCTCTGGTGGTTCTGCTATTGTCGTTCAGAGTGGTATTGCAGCTCGCAAGATCAAACTCCAGATTTAATATGAAGCTGTTCCAATCACTGTTGTTCATTTTAAACATATATGTTCCATATATCTCGAATCTCATCTAAATGTAACACTCCATGACCTTGAAGCACTTTTAAAACAGCTACCAGAGATACATATGTTAGTCGCTGATTTTAATGACCACTCATCTTTTTGGGGAAGTGAGCAAACTGACACTAGAGAGGCTGCATTTTAGGAAATTTTATTAATGGAAGAGCATTACTAGGCTATGTCGGCACCGGAAGTGTCCGGAAAAAGTGTCCGCAAAAAGCAAGAGTGGTGTGGTGACTTGTATAACGTCAGTGATTAAACAATATCGAGTCAGAGTCATTAGTCACTGGTCGTTAACATTAGACATAAATCAACGGCCCCAATTAATGGACATAATTAGTACCACCAAACGCTAGCGGAAATTGATGGCGCTAATTAAGGTTTATATTTAATGAGGAGAATAATACTAATTAATGATGACAATTAATCGGTCTAATTAGTGAGACCATGCGACGTTATAAATGGTGTGACGTGATCTCATGCGTCGGACGCCGTCACGCATACAACCAATTAGAGTAAATCAAAAAACGGAGCCCTGAATTACCAGAGATACATATGTTAGTCGCTGATTTTAATGACCACTCATCTTTTTGGGGAAGTGAGCAAACTGACACTAGAGAGGCTGCATTTTAGGAAATTTTATTAATGGAAAAGCATTACTAGGCTATGTCGGCACCGGAAGTGTCCGGAAAAAGTGTCCGCAAAAAGCAAGAGTGGTGTGGTGACTTGTATAACGTCAGTGATTAAACAATATCGAGTCAGAGTCATTAGTCACTGGTCGTTAACATTAGACATAAATCAACGGCCCCAATTAATGGACATAATTAGTACCACCAAACGCTAGCGGAAATTGATTGCGCTAATTAAGGTTTCTAATTAATGAGGAGAATAATACTGATTAATGATGACAATTAATTGGTCTAATTAGTGAGACCATGCGACGTTATAATGGGTGTGACGTCATCTCATGCGTCGGACGCCGTCACGCATACAACCAATTAGAGTAAAGCAATAAACGCAGCCCTGAATGTCGGTGCCTGAGAAGTAGGATGATATGCAGGTTTTCAATAGTTCTAGAACATTCCATATGACGCCATATGGACAAGAGCTACCTAAGTCGACTAGGAGCCACCAACGTCGCGGCAAACACTAGACTTTTAGCACCGCCGTACGGTACATACGGTAAGTACGGTAACTGCTACGTACGGCAAATATGGCTAGGCAAGCCTGGCAAGGGTAGCAACGGCAACGCGTTACCGAATTTGCTGTACGGCTAACCGGCTACGCTAAAACTCCCTACTAATGCTTTCGCATTTCTCCAATGCAGACTCTGCAGTGCTCTCTAACTTTTTTATTCTGTGCAATAATGTTAGCCTACTGAATACAGGAAAGCCCGCGTACTGCTCCCGGCCCAAGCACTGGAAAAATGAGCTACTTACATTTGTCTTTTAGGTTGCCATCTGTTTTTACCTACGTTAAATAGGATGTTCTGGATAATTTCATACGGAAGTGATCATTTGCCTGTCATTGTCGGCCTATCATCCTCACCTTCAACCATCTCGAGCAAACATCACCGTTGAAGGTTACTCTTAGCCGACGGGGCACTGTTTCGAGAAAATGTCAGTCTGAAGAAAATATTTTGGATGATCTCGGTGTCGACAAATTTAATGGAATGTTCACAACCTGTATTACAACTGCTGCGCGCCTATTTCTGAGCCCTCGGGATCGATGCGGCGAAATCACAATGTTTGGTATTTACAAGAGTGTAAAGAACCAGAAATAAACAAAATAAAGCATGGTGAATTTTTCGTAAGTGCCCAATGCATGAAAACCTTATAAATTTAAAAAAAACCGAGAGCCAAAACAAGGCTTATTCACCGGAGCGCCGGGAAAACTTCATGGCGGAACTATAAATCATCCACAAACAGTTCAATCAAATCGAAGAAAGTGTGGGAGCAAGTTCGTAAACTAAAAGGCAGCTTTACCTTCTTCATAATTACTTTTCTCACAGCCCCTGGTACATAAACGTGCATTGATGAACATGCAGACATATTAGCGGAACATTTTTTCTGCAGTTTATAGTTTCTCACACTACACACAGTAACTTTTAAAGTACAGAAACCGCTAAATAACAAAGCCTTCCGACAAGTGGCAGTTCAAACGACCCTTATATAACTTGTTTACATTTCATGAAATCCATAATGCACTGTCCGCCCGTAAACAGACAGCACCTGGCCTTTACGAAATGCATTACGAAATGCTGCCGCAGCTCTCAGAAGCTGCCGTAGAGGCACTTTGAAATTATTTAACAAAATATGGAAACTGCTAAAAATACTGGCTATTGCGTCATTCTTGCGACCTGGAAAGCCGTCAACTCCTGCTGGTAGTTACAGGCCTATAGCACTCCCAAGTTGTCTCGCCAAATCTTTCGAAACTGTGTTGAATACTTGTTTAATGTTTATCCTCGAATGCCGTGAACTTCTTACATCCACCAATGTGTATCTAAAAAAGCATGTCCGACAACCGACCATCTAGTCCGACTGGAAAACACCGTCCGAGAAGCCTTCACACAAAAACTTCACTGTCTGGCAGTTTTCTTTGATGTGGAGAGGCTTACGATACCAAATGAAGGTTTCGGATTCTTCGCGGCCTAGCAGACCTAGGTCTCCGCGGTAGGATGCTGAACCGTTTGGAAGATTTTTGTCCGACCGCTCATTTCGTGTACACCTGTTTTCAACTCTCAAAGGAATTTCGTTGGAGAAAATGGGGTGACTCAAGGGTATGTTTTAAGCCTACGCTCTGTCGTAAAAATGAATTCTATGACCAAAATAAATCCAAAGGCCGTCATGTATTTCGTGTATGTCGATGACTTTCGAAATGCGTGCTCATCATCTAGCCTATAAATATGCCAGAGACGGGCAGAACGCACGATAAACAAACTAGCGATTTGGGCAGACAGAAATCGATTAAGTTTTCCCGCAAAAAAAAAAAAGCTGTTCTTTGCTTGTTCAAAAGAGGTTTGAAGATCGACCCCACCCTACACCTAAATGAAACCGCAAACCGTACTGCTAGTAACACAAGGACAAGTTTTTAGGCATATCATTTGACATAAAACTCAGGCTTCTACCACACACAAACACGCTAAAAAGAAAGCCTCCCAAACTCTGAAGATACTAAAAGTGCTTTCAAGTAAATATTGGGGCTCTGATAAAACGGGACTTTTGCACGTTTATCATTTTTCCGTAGTACTGTTCTCCTTAGATTATGGGTACATTGCATATGGCTCAACAAAACCGTCATACCTAAAAAAAAATTTAGATCCAGTACATAACTCAGGCCTACGCTTCTCGTGCGGCGCATACAGAACATCTTCCATAGTCAGCCTCCAAGCAGAAACAAATGGACTCCCTCTTGAAACAAGAAGAACCGTTCTGACTTGTGCATATATCCTCAAAAATCTCTACCAAAACACATCTTCTATCCGCTTGCAACAAAGTGTCCCTAAATAATATTTAAAAACAAACTTCAGGGAAACCAGGCGACTAGTCTTGCGATCTGAAGAGATGTGCCAGAATCTTGGAATACTGGGCACATTGCCTGACATTGTCCAAACACGCGATCCATTACCTCCATGGAACAGTTTTCCTGCAATCTTTGATTTCACTCTTGCACAGTTCCGTAAAAAAAAGAAAACCTCCACAATAGCGTATCCTGCAAGAATTTCTTGCATGCTCGAGCAAAAATATGGTGGCTTCACGGACTTTTATACCGATGGTTCAAAAACGGATGTTTTGCGTTGGAAGCGCAGTGGTACGAGGGAACGGGGAGGAAACAGTAAGACTTCCACAGCACGCATCCATCTTCACTGCTGAATGTTACATCGTCTGTGTGGCCGTAGCGTACTTACAGCTCTTCACTCTAGAAATGCAGTCTCTCTGCTACTTGGTAACATCACACACAATATAACAACAGCCACAGCTCAAGGACAAAACATAAAATTCTATGGGGTCTCACGGACCCAGATGGACAGACGGACAGACGGACGGACAGACGGATGGACGGACGGACAGACGGATGGACGGACGGACTTTAAATCTTGTCTTTGGCGCATTATAGCCTCAGTTACTCATGTGCCATACAACTCAACTCACGTGTGCTAGCACCTGCAACAGGACGGCATTACAGCGCCGCTGTAACGGGTGTATAAGTAATAAACACCGATAACGAGGTCTGCTACATTCAAATTGGACGCCGCTCGATCGATACCAACAGATCATGCCTTTCATGCCGTACTGGACAAGGTTTCGTTTTTAGGCCTACAGGTAGCAACTCATTTACTGAAAAAAAAAAACCCATTACCAACCTGATCGTTTAATACTTGTCAAAATCTATTTTACCTTGATCACCACATTTCAGAGACTCATTTATTTCCTTATTTTTTTGCCCAGCTACTGCGTGGTCACGTTGGTGCTTGTTAAGATATTACCAAGGTGGCAGTGACAAATATGCATCGTATTTATGAGCAATGAGCTATGACAATGGTGTTTCCAAAGCATTTGTTTAGGCAGTGTTGAAGGTAAATGTTTGTGTTGCATCGTATAATTCAACAGGCAATGCATCTGCGAATGATGATGTCTCCTCTAGCGTCTACTTAGTTTAAAGCTCTACGAAGCTGCTTATTCTGAAGTCTTAATACATTTTGTGTAGATTTTAATGCTTGCAAATATCAAGGCTTTCTGTTTTCAGCCAGCCTTGCGCTTGTGTGGGTTTCTTTCTCGTTCCCATTTGGGCGTTTCTTTTTTTCGCTTTTTGAGTCATGTACGACCCGAGCCAAAGCAGCATTCTCTGGACATAAAGTTTTGCTAACGCCCGTTAGTTTCAAGTTGTCTTATGCATCACTAGACGGAGGTTTTAGCTAACGTGAAATCAAGTTTTCGTATTAATTCTTGAAGTGGAACAAATGCGTTTATCACATCCTAACCCTCTAATCAAGATTCGTACCACAAGCTTCTATCAATGAAACTACGAACGACAAAAAAAAAAAGAACTTGAAGTTTCACCTCTCTCATTCACACACTAAACACAACAGCTGTACGAAGTGTGACGCGGCATACTTATTTAATATGATATGCTGGGATGCGCCACAAAGCACTGCTTCACATGAAACTCGGAGGTCAGCTTTCACAGATGTCAACGGAGGGGCCAAAATTGATGTTAATACCGTTTTCAACGGCTAGGGCAAGATAGTAGGATAACAGTGAAACAGAAAGTGGCGATTTGTGAGGATTAATGTCCCGAAGCAGCACGGAAACACAAAGAAGGCATTGAAAAAAAAAATGTTCCCTGGTGAAATAAAATGTTGGGTAAACCTACTTTGGAACTTTGTAAGCAGTCTAAAGTTAGTATTAAAAGAGATATGTCTTTCAACAACTTTAGAGGATTGCTTTACTTCTCGAGGCTTGCTTTGGGTACTCCAGGGCGAAATGTTGCCAGCTAAAATTGGACACCAAAAATGGCATTTGCTGTTGCAGAATAAGAAACAGAGAAACGATAATGTACACTTTTATCCGCTGTAAAGACATCCAGCCCACCAGCATGTGATGCCAACACATATATTTAAGATGATGTTATGTTTAAAAACTGCCAGGTTATGGTCAATCTTCATAAAGTGGAAAAGCTTCATTTAGCTAAACGCATAGGCGGGCGCTGGAGCGGCCCACCGAGCGCGCCGTGCCGCTGGTGATGGCGAAAGTTCCAATTTGCGCCCCTGCGGCGGCTGTGGCGCTGCCTATCGGTGAATGAGCGGCGCTGGCATCGAGGCACCCTAGTGAATGAGTAGGAGCGCTGATGGGGCACTGGCTGCACATGTAGCCGAAGTATCGCCTGCAATTTCGCGGTATGTACTGCGATCACCAGCATGCCTTGTTGTAACGCTCGAACTCTCTCCAGAATCTCTGCCAGAGAGGCTCCTGTGATTAATGTAGATAATACGCCGGGTGTTTCAGCGAACACTGAAAAATTTTCAAAAATATGTTTTTTTGGGTAAAAATATGACCTTTACGGCATAGTATTGCCTGTGTTGACGGACACGAGAAAACCGGTGAATCGTCTGGTTAACAAATTTCTAATAATCGGCTTTTTAGCTAATAAAGTTAGGCGCCTAGTTGCAATCAGAGATTTGTAGGCGGTCGTTAGTAATAGCCATGTCAGTTTTTACAATTTCAAAAACGCGATTACCCTTGGCGCTGTGGCGCGACAAAATTTGCCTTTTTCTACTAGTTACGTGCACTGGAGGTGTTACTTTGCCTGTATGCTTTCAGAAGGGCATGTATTTTCGCACGATGCAGCCAAATTTTGTTGAGCTACAGCGGGGTGGGTAATCGCGTTATCGAAATTCTAAAAAGTGATATGGCTATTAGAAACGACAGGCTACATATCTCTAATTGCAACCAGTTGCCTATATGTGATAGTTAACAAGTTAGTTATCAGAAATTAGTTAACTAGCTTACTTAAGACAATTCACCGGGTTACCGGTGTCCGCCAACACTGGTAATACTATGCCGGAGAAGCCATATTTTTACCCCTAAAAGACAATTTTTCTCAATATTTTAAAGTCTTCCTTGAAACACCTGGTACAATGAGAGTAGGTACATAATTTCTACGCAGGACCCACTTAGTTGAGTGGGTCGCCTCAGTGCCCTGCGAATTTGGAGATATAAAGCATTTGTCGCTTAAACGGTTTCTTGCACATTAATGACACCGGTAAGGATTTAGGCCTAAGCAAAAGATCTGCAGTATTATGTAAACAAAACAAATAAATAAAGTAGAATAGAGCACTAGCCAAGCTGGTATAAATCATACTTTTGTAGGCCCAAAATGAAAAATAAACACCACTACGCACACGGATGATATGCGCATGAAGTTCGTTTTTACAGCACATGAGGCTCTACAAGAGATGTAATTTAGCGCATTTATTATTTAATAACGCTGTTTAGAATGCGCACACTGAAGTGATATCTTTTATTTAGTTATCAAGCGCAAGCGGGGTGCGCAGCAGCACGCAGCAGCAGCATGGAATATCGTCACAGAGGTGAAAAAACTCTTTCGCGCTTATGCGTGCACATAAAATGCATAAGCGTAAACAGATTACAAAAAAAAAATGTTCATGACCTGCGCCTAATTTTTGTGAGAGACTTCCCGAAGAAAATGCGCCGTCATTTTTAAAACTTCTCTCCGTGATTATCACGGTTCGGTGCTCACAAGCACGCGTTTTACGGATAATATTCTTGACTTGTCGCCCTTAGATTCTGTCCCTTTCTTTTCTGTCTGCCTGCGGCTTAGTAATCGCGTCCCTCCTTTCTGCGAACTTTTTAGGACCCAGGGACGATTTAGAAGGCCGCCTGAGCTTTTGTCGGCTTTTGTGGGCATACTGTTCTTTTCTGACCATGCGAGTGAGGGGAGTTTATCAAGAAAATTTATGGTCAATTCCAGTGTGGGCTGCGGATTCTAAAACTGTCGTTTTCAAATGGCACCAACTGTCAGTATGTATTCTTTTTCTCCTCCTAAGGTGGTCTCGGCGAGGGTGTGGTGCCATGTATAATGAGTCATGTACCGGTCTGGCAGCGCTAGGAAGCTTGCAGACTGCCACATTATTATTATTCGTGACGCTAAATGTGCCACATGGAATAAAACGTGATGTCAGCAACAGTCACATAAATTTCGGGCGTAACTGTTTTTCGTTAACCACAAGTGGAAATTTCAGTCATCGTTTAAAGACAGGCCTGCCTCTGCACTGCGCTGCGAAATTCAGTGCTCGCGAAAAGCAAGTCGTTTGCAGTACTTAGGCGTGCAAACCTTTCGAACGTACTTGCTTTTGACACGTGTACATGTTCACAGCGAAATTTGAACTTAAACAAACACAAATTTGATTAAACGCAAGGCCAGAACTTCAAAACGTTCCGCCGCACCGCCTCCCTCCCCCCCTTCGGGAGCTTCTTTGATGCGTGGTGCCCATGGCGGTCGCAACTACAAACTGCGGCGTCACACACTCCCCGCGGTTCGGCAGGCCGCTCCTACGGGAGATCGAGCGGCCGTGTTACTTCGATGATAAAACCAAATGTCAGCTTGCTTTGGTAATCTTAATATTCGCACGACAGTTCAGATGGCGGGCGCCGGGAAAAATAAATTTAATTTAAAAGCGCACGAAAGATTGGAAGGCACTGAAATAGAACGTCGGAAGCAGTTTAAGTGATTGTGTAAAACGCTGAGCAGCCTGCGTTCTGCGAAAGGTCGGCAGAATCAATTTATTCCTGCACACTGTTACGAAAGTGGTATTGGAGACGAGTGTGTTTTCTTGTGCTCGCTGAACTCGCCCAACTCCTCTCGAAACGAAAGTAACCCCAAGTTGAGTCCGCAGCCCGGGCGACTGACCGGTGCTTCCACTAAATCTGCTTGGGCTGTAGCTTATCTTGATGGCAGAAGAGTTCTGGAATGCGGCATTGCTTTGCACTGCAGCCTCTCTATTCAGGTTTACCAGTCGACAAGCATTTAGTGAATGTCTCCCGTAAAGCATGTTCACCAGTGTATAGCAATTTTGCGCACATTTATTTTAATCGCCACCGTTGTTCTATCCCGGCCACGGCGGTCGCATTTCGATGGAGGCGAAATGCCAGATACCTGTGTGCTGTGCTGTGCTGTGTGCTGCGATGTGAGTACACGTTAAAGAACCCCAGGGGGTCGAAATTATCCGGAGCCCCCCACTACGGCGTCCCTCATAGCCTGAGTCGCTTTGGGACGTTAAATCATTAATTTTAGTCTGCACATTTTCAAGTTGCCAATCTCAACTTAGCAAAGTTTTTTTTTTCTGTTTTCTCAGGTGCAAAATGTGGAATTACTTCTCTCCTCCTACGCCTTATTACTCAAAGGGAAACAAATGCATTGTTCCAAACACACGAAGCTTGTGAAAAGGAAACTGTGCAGGGAGCGTGCTGAAAAAAAAAGTTTTGCAACGAAACTCTTTAGCGCTGCGCTGATCGGTCACTCACGCGGGCTGCAGAACTCGTGTTTTCATGCAACGAGCAAAGGACGCTGCGAAAAAGTCAAGAACCAATTCCAGGGCTTAAAGTTGGGCAAGAGAGGAGAAAACACGGATTTCGCTTTGACGGCAAAGCGAAATCTCCCCCTGGGTAATACGCATGTCTTCGCGGCCGCTGATGCATCACGAGCCGACCACAGTCGGGCATGCCAGAAGGCACCGACGCGCGGAGTCGTTCGCGAGAGCTCGCTCTGTTTGCCCGATGCGAGGAGCGACGAAAAAGAAAACACTTGGGGCAAGCTTTCGCAAAAATGAGCTTCGCCGAAGCGAAGGCGGTGCATAAACACGGCCTGCGTATTCTGCGCGCTCGGCGACGCACTGGCAGAGTGAGCGCGGGAGCCGGCGAAATGCTTAGTGAATCGATAATTCCATACAGCGTCGAAGAGACAGCGCCGAGCACATCGGCAGCCGCGTGCTGTTCCCATCGATAAGACGGGAATCGGTGGGAAATTATATACGACTGAGCAGGACAACCCTCAGCGCGTGGAGTTGGAGGATTTCTTGACAGTGAGGCAGGAAAAATATACCCGCAGAAAATGACTTTTGTTGTCCGGGAAACTCGCGCGCAGCTTTTTCCGAGATTGATGTTCGCTGGGAGGCTCCCGAAATTGCTGCCACGCGTCGATTTGTCAGTTGTTGAGCGCTACTTTGGCCAAGGCTATGGCGGCGAAGCACATGGCGCGAGCGAAAGTGTCCAGTTTGGCGTCCGCTGTATTTATCTTCTTTGTGCCGCTGCTGTTGCTGTGATTGTGACTGCTGAGCTGGCGTTGTTGCTCGAGTGTCGTTAGTGCCGTCTAGCAAATCGAGCATGGCGTAGGCAGCCAAGCTGATTGCTGCACGCATCTGCCCATGCTTCGCCACGGGAAACTTTATTAGGAAAGCGTTTCCGTCTTAAAGTTTTTCAACCAAATTAAATACATTTTCTTGCAGAGCATACAGAGTGCGTCAAAAGTTCCCAGGCCACAGGGCCTCCGGACGTTTGAGCCGAAATAGTGGGGCATTTACGACACCACCGAACCTCAAAATTTTGTACCGGTGAGAAGTACCATTCTCACCTATGAGAACCTTCGTAGATTCGTAGGCGTCGTAAGTGCCAGAATATACTGCTGAAGAAACCCTGTGGCCTTGTAACTTTTGGCATGCCCTGTACTTTGTGTGCCAAAGTATCGGTACCAGCGGGTTTGCTGCTTGGCCGTCTAGTAATCTTCCTGAGACATCCAGTGTACTGCGAGGCCCCGCTAGGGTGGAGGCGCAAGTTCCTCCCAGTCCCAGAGGCTTTAAGCCCTGGGGATAAAAAAGGAGTTCCACTGCATGCCTTGTCCGTCACCGACGCTAGTGGTTTGGGAACTTTTGACAAACGTTGTACCGGTACCGTTGCTAACAGGCTGCAGTTATTGCAAGTAGAGTCGTTTCCTTAGCCCGTAGTTGAGTTTTCAGCGGCGTTTTTTGTTGTCACTCTTGTTCTCGTAAGACGCTGAATTAAGGCGTAACTTCCTAGGCGATTACGTAGTGCCTTGGTTCGTTTGGATCACATTCGGCTTTTAAATTGTTGCCACATGTGTCCAGCACGCGCATGTAGGAAGGAAACCACAGGCTTGCCCCGGTAATTTCAGAAATGCATACGGGTGAGCAGCCTTGTCAGGCAAATAACTTATTTCATTCCTGGCGCACTGAAGAATGCAGCACCGAATAAAAAAAAATCGAAATACAGAACAGTTGTGTTAGGAAGGGTAACTAGATGCAACAAAACGTGGAATTTCAGGAGAACTGTCACGATTCGCATAAAAGGGGGTACATGCCCTTTCTCAAAAATCTGCCTGCCATAGTAAGGCCGCGCCGACAAGTTTCCTCGTCTTGCTGTCGAGACCTTCTTATGACGTTACCTCACATCCATGTAGAGTAGTAGATGAGAAGGGCAATGTCCCTCAGTATCCACACCTTCCAAGCTTCAACTGCGGCCAACAAATTCCAAAACATGACGCGGAAGCTGCTTTGGTCAGTCGTGAAATGCTCTGCATATTATCAACATAGATGTACGTAGTACGTTACACTATGTTCACAACAAAAAAAGGTGAAAAATGCAAGTTGCCTCAGTGGGTAACTAAATCCCTCTGCTTTTAGAACTCTAAATCGTCAAATACCGGCTTGTTCAACTAATTATCAGTGAGAAGTTAGAGACCACACTATTTGAAAAATTGTGAGACGCCCAACCGGGCGTCTCACAAGGACTGTAAACCGGACCTCTAAAACTTTAAAACTGGATTCCATTCCAGACCTTTCGGCCGCTAATGACACTCAGCTTTCACTGATTAATGCGCTAAGCCGGTAAGATTAGGTGAACAAATTTTTTGTCTGGTAGTGTGTAATAATGCGAGCCAAAATTATTCAGCGGACAGATCCTTCCGTAGTTTTCCGGCCGCGGTAGCCACATTTCGATGGAGGTGAAATGCGAAAACGCCCGCATGATCTGCGATATCATTGCGCGTTAACGAACCCCAAGGAGTCGAAATTTACGCGGAGGCCTCCGCCACGGCACTTGTCATAGCCGCTGTGCAGATTCGGGATGTTAAGCCCCACATACCACACGCCACATTTACCGCATTGTTACTTCAAAGAGCTCACTTTGAAGCGTAACTGACTGGTGCAGTTGATTAAACGCTCGTGTTGAACTTTACTAGCACTTTAACAGCTTAGAAAACGGCACAATAGAGCGCCTCATATTGTTAGCTTCAAGCATGAAACGGCGTCTCCGCGATTGGGCATGACGAGCCTTGTTTCACGCGTGGTAAGAGGTGTAGGCAAAGGGCCTGGACTCATGGACGACTTGTTGTTTTATAGCAGATTAGTAGTTTCAATTTCTCGATATTTCTGCTCAGCTGCAAAGTTTGAATCCCATGAATTTTCATGAGGCCAGGGAGTTCAGCGATTATTTGAAAAATAAAGCTGATGATTTTGCATTGTTTAATTTATAGTGCTCCATTGTTACGCTTTGTTTAGACATGTGTTGCCCTTATGATTAAAAGTTAATTTTTTAAGCTTGGGCGGGGTTAGTTTTAGTTTACGTCTAAGAAAGCATAATTTACTAAAGGCTGATGCGCATATTTTTCACACGTGTTTGTTCCAGTTTATGTCCTATAGTGATACCGTGATGTCTGTACTTACTAACTTCAGCCAGGAGCTCAGATGAAATATTATAGGGAAAGGACAGGGAAGCCTTTTCGTTAATTATTTTCATGTTTACTATTTTTTTCCGCATTTATCTTCATATTCCATTCATTGAACCATGTAAGTATGTCCTGAAGGTTAGATTTGTGCAAGACTTGGCCCTTGTGGCTAATAACTTGGTGAAATAAAACACACTCATCTCCAAATGGCCTAATCTGTACAGGTTCAGTTATAACATTAGTAATGTTATTGATATCAAAATGGCCTAATCTGTACAGGTTCAGTTATAACATTAGTAATGTTATTGATATCAATTACAAAGAGCAGTGGCCTCAGGACGCTTCCATGTGGGACGCTTGAAGTAACTGGAGTATAGTTAGATCAGCAACCATCGGTACAAACAAATTGTGTGCGTTTAGAAAGGCAAGAAGTAGGGGTGTGCGAATAGTACTTTTTCGACACCGAATCGACTAGGAATATTGTAGCTGAAAGCCGAATCGAATCCGGGTCGAATAGTGAGAGAACCAAATCGGATACGAATCGAATATTCGCATGATTACTCGCTACTTGTGCGAATATCCGCAGTAAACAAATGTTCATGCGAAGCAGCGAAGCGCTACAGATGTGGAACTATAAATCTTGGAGTTAAAACTTTGACGGTCTAAAGATGGGATAATGATCTCCGCTCCACTACAGAACGCTGCACAAAGTCGGTACGTTAACTCAGTGACCCTCGTGCCATGCGCATCGGGAAATTGCCATTTGCTACTGATGACGACGGCAAGCAAACCAGCACCACGCATCAGTTGCTGAGAGAGTCGACAGTTATAAACCACGGGCTGCGGTGTAGGACACGAAGGCAGAGTTTGCTCAACTTGGCTGAACTCTGCCGTGTCGCCTAGTCTTGGAGGCCATATGCTTGAACATCACGAACGGCGCCACACGAATGGACCGCGTCGCCCCGCGGTACGCGCAGACCAATCGCGGTATGCGGCGCCCGAGTGGGTCCTGTTTTCTAAACAGCCGTCGAAGACAACTGCGGCATGTCAGATTCGAGCACCATGCCTATTATTCAAAAGCTATTCGAAAAGATTCGTTTCGAAAAAAAAAAAGATTCGAAAGATATTCGATTCGTTTCGAATAATTTTAAAGTTGTAGTATTTGATTCGTTCAGCCAACCAATAGGAGGGTATTCGACTCGGTATTCAAGAGTCTGCATGTTCGCACACGCCTAGTAAGGATGGATCCAATGAACTATGAAGTTAGGAAGAGCAATCAGTTCTAGTTGGTAAATTGTTTTCGCATGAGAAACAAGGCTAAATGCTTTGCTACAAGCTAAGATGACGTCCACATAGTCAGAGCTACTGAGTACGCTTGGCAAGCCATGGATAACGGAGGTGAGGAGGGTGACAGTAGAAGAGCCTTTTCAAAATCTGAGCTGAATAGGAGTACGCCCCTCGCTGTCGCTTAGAAATGTTATGTAGTTAGCTATAGCATGTTCAGCAAGTTTGAAACATGCGGAAGTCATTGATTTGAGCGGTAATTAATAACCCACGCAGCACCATCTTTTTTCAACACTGGTACAATGCGTGCTTTTATCCACCCAGATGGAAGGTGGCCTATAGTATAGTATCGACGGGAAATTGCAACCAGAAATTACAAACACATCTGGCATCCTATCAGGCCCAGAAGACACTTTAGTTTGCGCTTCAATAGCACAGAAATTACACTGGACAAGGAAAAAATATTTGGCTTCAAGTGACAAGACATAGTACTGGGTTATAAATTTAAAACAGGTTTCAGAAACGCGCTTTGAAACTGCCTGTTAAACAGCTATTTTCGACTTCTCAACACGGAGCGCTCCATCATGTAATATGCGGGTAATTGCTATTTTTCACCAGAATCGCTAAATATTTTGCCGCGAATCAGAAATAATATTTGGTAGAATGTACAGGCAACAATGTTCTTTAGCATGCCGCAATAGCCTTGTGAGGCTGACCTGATTTAATTCAACTATGTTTCGACAAGCATCTCCTCGTTTCAGTCGGTTAATTTTTTTCTTAAAGAGCAAGATATCTCGACGTGATTCAAGGGGTTCGATTGCATGTTTCTTTATTAGGAATGTAATTGTCAGTGCTGTATACATAAATATCTTTAAATTGTTTTTCCACATTTCTTAAGCGAGATTTATTGCCTCAGGGCATCAATGAAGGGCGAATTTATGATGAAAGACGTAGTAATGATTAAATTAATGGAAAAAGGCTAGCTGATTTGATGAAGTCCAGTAGAGAGCGACGGTATGGTCCCCGCGTCCAGGCAATATATGAAGCAGGGTTGCTTGGTGAAAGACCTGCTACCATCAGGTGCCGAATCCTTGTAGGCTTGAGAGCTGGGACAGTCCCACAGTAAGTGATGGATATTCCTTGAAAGCTTCTGAAGGAATAAGTTGAGGTATTCTAGCATATTTTCATTAATAAACAGCGAGAAATTTTTCACATAAATTTTTCCAGGCTCCACATTGTCAGTTTTTTGAACGAGGCACGAAAAGATCACGATGTTTAAAAGGATGGCGTAGATTTAACCGAAACAGAAAAGATTTCCATTGTTTGGTTGAAAAATGCAAGGTCGAAAATGGACGCCGATTCACCTTGTATGAGCGTTGGCTGTTTATGTACCTGCTGTGCATTAAGATTGAGCATGATGACACATATGTATTAAACATTCACGCCAAAATTCGTATCGAGGAAAGGACAGTCCCAGTCAATGCCTGGCAGAGGCCAGATTTCTTAAGAATTGATGTGATGTATATGTTGCTCCGTACACAGCGAACAATAAAGACAGTCTACCCTGCACGACAGTTTTAATAATTTTGTGCTTGAGTGGCAATTATATTACTTTGTGTTTGTAAAGGTATGCTTCGGTTTGGCTTGGTTTATGGGGTTTAACGTCCCAAAGCGACTCAGGCTATGACGGACGCCGTAGTGAAAGACTCCGTAGATTTCGACCACCTGGGGTTCTTTACCGTGCACTGACATCGCACAGTACACGGACCTTTAGAACACGGCTTGTAGAAATCCCGTGGCCGGGATCGAACCCGTGTCTTTCGGGTCAGCAGCCGAGCACCATAACCACTGTGCCACCGCGGCGGCTTTTTTTTGCAAAAGTATAGTTCTTGTATAAGTCATGTTTGTTTTCAGCTGGAAATGCATTAAGCAGCTAATTAGCTTTCGTGGAATGTGCTAAGTTAACTAGGAGAATTTCTGAGTGAGGTGTTAGTGAGTTTGGTGGGTTGTGAATGTCGTAAGTAGTGATTGTTAGGTTGGGGAAAACAGCTTCATGTTCAATATCATCGCTCAGTCATGCCTCGGTTATAACAAAACCCATGGATTACAACTTAAAAATGATAGCCTCCAAAGTGTCGATTTATTAACAACAGTGCACGCATTTAGACTTAACAAACGTGACACGAGGCAGTGCAAACAAAGCTTTGCTTTAACTGCTGTGACGACCTAGTGGTACTCTGCCGTGTTTGCTATCATCTGATGTGTACAGTGGTCTGTCGATTCGCAGTTTGTCATGTATTAAAGTTACCATTTTTCTTTGATGTTATCACGCTGTTGCGCTATCTCACAGCAGTTTACGTTTCCTAGGCGTGTTACGTGAATAAGAGATTTGTATCCATATTTTAGTGCCTAAGTTTCTGAACATTTTAAAGATTGCTTACTCTTCGTTATCGTTTCGTAAGAATATAATCACAGGCCGATTCGTTCCTTGTTTAACAATCCTGTATTTTGGACACAGAAGTGCATGCAACAATATCTTTATTCGAAAAAAAAACATCAATTAGAATCTTTTTCTTCACGTCAGCCTCAGTTTCCCCAGGGTACTTCCCTACGCCAAAATATAATGTTAGAGCGTTTGCTCCTGTCTTCTAAGCCGGCTATTTTCGCCCGGAGTTCATACATTGTGTGCTCGAGAGTTCTAATCCTTTCTGCCTCTTTTTACATTTTTTTCTAAAAAGGGAAACCCTAAACTCAAATCATTTATAAGTCCTGTTGGTTTTTCAGTGCCATCACTGCAATGGTGAAGAAGGGCGAAAAGTTGGGCACGTTGATAACGGTTCATGACGGGTACTGTGGCCCAAAAAAAGACGAGGCATGTCTTGTTTTTTTTTTTGCGCTACAGTAAGCGTCATGTTAGTGGTGAGTGTACACTGAGCTGCCAGAAATTGTTCCAGCATTTCTTGAGTGCCGTTGTTAAGACGGGGATTAATTTTCGCATTCTAGCATGGGAGCAGTTCACACACACAAA
>NC_135497.1:134808227-134909700 GCF_052857255.1 Amblyomma americanum | reverse complement strand
AACTCAAACTAAAAAAATTTGGTTTAACAGTCACGGTTAAATCACTTCGATTGCGATCTACAAGTTTCTCAATAATTTTTCTTTCAAACATACTGGAGTATGTGGCAATTGTTCCTTCCATACCCAACAATTCAGGACAAAAGCATTTTTGAACGTGAAAAGTTTATGAGCGCAATTTTTTCATACACTGGAAACTTTCACTTTAACAATCAATACATCGGCAGATCTTCCGTCGGCCTGGTGCATTTTCTGCTATTATACGTTTTTTCTATCGTCAAAAGCGTTCCCCATTGGTTTTCTGTGGCAGCCCCAAACTGCTCCGATGCGAGCGATGCAAACACTACAGAAGAAAGATTTTGCTACGTATCGAAAGAATGAACCATTGCCATCAATATTTTCATACAGTACCTTACATTTTTTCAATCTTCAAAATTTTTGTTCCTTGAATGTTGGACATGTTTGAGGAAATGAGAGGTCACGATATTTGCTTTATGCTCGTTTTGTTTCTCTCTATTTTTTTTTTGCTGTTTTTCGGGACATTGGAATTCGAGGCTTATATTTAGTACAAGCATTGTTAGCAGCTCAAGTATCAAGCTGCAACATTTACGACAGTCCTTAAAGTTTATCCATGTTCATTTCTAACTATACCCTTTGCGTATGTAAATTGTGTCTTTATATTTTGTGTTTATGTAATGCCATTTCCAGCAGGCTACGCCGAAAATACTTGCAGAACGTTATGACTGAGCTACAGAAACGTAGCAATAAGGCTGTAATTATTGTTATTATATTCGCAACTATACACGCTCCCCTTTTCGTATTCACTGCTGCGTTTAATCCGCATTCAATTCTTACGTTTCTACCTCTCTGCAGCTGCTACTTCCGCGGTCCACAGTTATGTCTGTTACATGGTCGGTCCTCTCATTTTAATTTATATATTCGCCTGGAATCAACAATATGTGTAACTTGATCTGCTGCGCAATTATTATTTCTTTACATGTGCCATTTGCCACGACACAGGCAGATTGGTGCATCTATTACTAGTATTATTATTAAAGGCCACTGCTGCTGGTGCCGATGAAGTTTTTTTATATAATGCGATACAGAGCGAATAAAGACGGGGACGAAGCGAGACAAGACACCACAGCGCTGTGGTCCCCGTCTTTATTCGCGCTGTATCGCATTGTGGAAAAATTACCAACTAGCCCGATCTGCCACTCTTGGAAGTTTTTTTTGATCCATATTAAAGCCATTCAGTGCTGCCTTCGGAGTTTATGGTTGCGCTTTGTGTGTTTGTTTTAATTGCATTATAGTCCAAATTGTGGTCACAGGATATACTAATCTTAAACGCTACGAAACTAAGACGGTTGTGCGCAGAGCGTATTCTAATGAAATATGGTGCTAAATGCGTCCCGCTTTAGAGGGCGAGTGACAATAGCGAAGCTATCCTGTTAACGGAGTTAGTGCGCGTGTTTCGAAAGTACACTGAGCTTCTCTCTGCATGCTACGTGAGCGCCTTTGGCCTCTCCTACGCACCTTTCGCCGAAGCACACCGCAGGAGTACGCTTCCCTGCTCTGCATTGGACCACGACGAACCATCATTGAGAATGTTCGAAAGAATTTTGTACCTGTTCTTGAGCATCGTTTTTGTTATGCTGTTAGTTCATTTGTGCGTTGCTTTGTCGCAATAATCACTGCCCAGTGGAAACACTATACAAAATGCACATCGTCGATGTTCGCGCTCACAGTGGACACTTAAAATTTGTCCGCCTCTATTCTGCACCGATATAACTCACAATGAATGTTTATTGGTACGTTGTTCTTAGTTTGGAAACACTCAACGGAATGCTGTTATCATTGATTTCGACTTTAATATCTTGTTCTTTGCTCTGTGTAGCACTTCCGTGACACATCGGGACTTTTTTTTTTTTTAAGATTGTGCAGTGCAGATTCTGGGCATGCACTTTACATGTACCCTATATAATTTTATGCTGTGCCGTTTTTGTGTTACAAATTAAGGCTGCCAAAACTGTGGCCTCACGGCAGTTTCTGGGCGCTGTCAGTGATTCTCAAGAAATCGACGCCACACTGTGGCGGCGCTGTTAACTAGTCCAAGAAGGACCGGCGCCTTGGGAACCGTGTCGTTTGCTCCGTTGCCTTTTCTATGGATGTTTCCACGCCAACGAGATAGCAGTACCGCCGAGTGTCACGACATGCGTTTTCGGGTGCCAACAGTGTAGCATGGTAACAGGAGGTTTCCATGCTGTAGTGAAATTCTTGCAGTACCCTGACAGCGGAGCTCTTATCAGGCATCCAGCCTATACTAAAAAAAATTGATTTGCCTCCACTAGTAGCGTCCATGTAAAAACTGGGACTCTCTTTTTAAAAAGCATCATTAGCACACATCACTAAAGGGCATATTTAAAGTGTGGCAAGTTTCGTGCAAGACCGTCTCTAATTGCAGGTCTTATTACGGCATGAGTATGTGGTGATATGGAGCTTTGGCATACAAGAAGATGAGGGGGGGGGGGGGTGGCGGTGACAATGATATTGTCATTTCACTTCATCCATTTTCATTGTGACTCGTTTTAAATTTCGATTACATGTCTTCGGTTTTAGCTGAAATCAATCAGGTGGGTGGGCGGATGGAAGCAATCTATTAGAATCGGACGGAAAGAGTTGTATCATGACGGCTTTCCATTCATTATATGGCTGGCTTCCATCCCCTCCTCACGAATAAATGGAGAACACAAGGCTCGGTTAACGGCTCCAAGGAAACAGGGTGCTGAAAAAGGCGACCTTATTGTTCCCGCTTCCCATCCGTACGCACGTCCGTGTGTGTACTCTCTCTCTCTCTCTCTCTCTCTCATCTCTCTCATCTCTCTCTCTCTCTCCTCTCTCTCTCTCTCTATATATATATATATTATATAAATATATCAGCAGACAAGTTAAAGGAAATGAGGGCCCGTTTGACAAATTTATGAAGGGAGCCAACAGTCACCGAAACCAAGGTGCATAGGGGAACGTTATTTTTTTTTTTTAATGTGTTATGCTTTACAGTAGGATAATAATTCTTAGATTAATAAATTGCTTAAAGAAAATTACTTATAAAGCAGCAGAAAAAACAACCATGCCGCCGGTGGGATCCGAACCCACGACCTCCGAATATCGCGTCCGGTGCTCTTACCAACTGAGCTACGGCGACGGCTGTCCAATCTGCTGCTCTCGTGGGTATTTATGTTTACTGGGTGTAAGCGAGCCTTGAGAGTGTTCACCAGCGCCACCCTCGACCATAGCGGCGGACGTAGCACGTCCTGTAATACCGCGAGCGTGACGTAGAACGTCATCTAACGGCGAGGGCGGAAACTGTGCGAGAGCCCTCTTATGCTACCTTTGGCATTAAGACTGCCAGAACCGAGACCCTCGTTAAGCTATCAGCAGACAAGTTAAAGGAAATGAGGGGCCCGTTTGACAAATTTATGAAGGGAGCCAACAGTCACCGAAACCAAGGTGCATAGGGGAACGTTATTTTGTTTTTTTTTTTTAATGTGTTATGCTTTACAGTAGGATAATAATTCTTAGATTAATAAATTGCTTAAAGAAAATTACTTATAAAGCAGCAGAAAAAACAACCATGCCGCCGGTGGGATCCGAACCCACGACCTCCGAATATCGCGTCCGGTGCTCTTACCAACTGAGCTACGGCGACGGCTGTCCAATCTGCTGCTCTCGTGGGTATTTATGTTTACTGGGTGTAAGCGAGCCTTGAGAGTGTTCACCAGCGCCACCCTCGACCATAGCGGCGGACGTAGCACGTCCTGTAATACCGCGAGCGTGACGTAGAACGTCATCTAACGGCGAGGGCGGAAACTGTGCGAGAGCCCTCTTATGCTACCTTTGGCATTAAGACTGCCAGAACCGAGACCCTCGTTAAGCTATCAGCAGACAAGTTAAAGGAAATGAGGGGCCCGTTTGACAAATTTATGAAGGGAGCCAACAGTCACCGAAACCAAGGTGCATAGGGGAACGTTATTTTTTTTTTTTTTTTAATGTGTTATGCTTTACAGTAGGATAATAATTCTTAGATTAATAAATTGCTTAAAGAAAATTACTTATAAAGCAGCAGAAAAAACAACCATGCCGCCGGTGGGATCCGAACCCACGACCTCCGAATATCGCGTCCGGTGCTCTTACCAACTGAGCTACGGCGACGGCTGTCCAATCTGCTGCTCTCGTGGGTATTTATGTTTACTGGGTGTAAGCGAGCCTTGAGAGTGTTCACCAGCGCCACCCTCGACCATAGCGGCGGACGTAGCACGTCCTGTAATACCGCGAGCGTGACGTAGAACGTCATCTAACGGCGAGGGCGGAAACTGTGCGAGAGCCCTCTTATGCTACCTTTGGCATTAAGACTGCCAGAACCGAGACCCTCGTTAAGCTATCAGCAGACAAGTTAAAGGAAATGAGGGGCCCGTTTGACAAATTTATGAAGGGAGCCAACAGTCACCGAAACCAAGGTGCATAGGGGAACGTTATTTTTTTTTTTTTTTAATGTGTTATGCTTTACAGTAGGATAATAATTCTTAGATTAATAAATTGCTTAAAGAAAATTACTTATAAAGCAGCAGAAAAAACAAATAAGAGGGCTCTCGCACAGTTTCCGCCCTCGCCGTTAGATGACGTTCTACGTCACGCTCGCGGTATTACAGGACGTGCTACGTCCGCCGCTATGGTCGAGGGTGGCGCTGGTGAACACTCTCAAGGCTCGCTTACACCCAGTAAACATAAATACCCACGAGAGCAGCAGATTGGACAGCCGTCGCCGTAGCTCAGTTGGTAAGAGCACCGGACGCGATATTCGGAGGTCGTGGGTTCGGATCCCACCGGCGGCATGGTTGTTTTTTCTGCTGCTTTATAAGTAATTTTCTTTAAGCAATTTATTAATCTAAGAATTATTATCCTACTGTAAAGCATAACACATTAAAAAAAAAAAAAACAAAATAACGTTCCCCTATGCACCTTGGTTTCGGTGACTGTTGGCTCCCTTCATAAATTTGTCAAACGGGCCCCTCATTTCCTTTAACTTGTCTGCTGATAGCTTAACGAGGGTCTCGGTTCTGGCAGTCTTAATGCCAAAGGTAGCATAAGAGGGCTCTCGCACAGTTTCCGCCCTCGCCGTTAGATGACGTTCTACGTCACGCTCGCGGTATTACAGGACGTGCTACGTCCGCCGCTATGGTCGAGGGTGGCGCTGGTGAACACTCTCAAGGCTCGCTTACACTCAGTAAACATAAATACCCACGAGAGCAGCAGATTGGACAGCCGTCGCCGTAGCTCAGTTGGTAAGAGCACCGGACGCGATATTCGGAGGTCGTGGGTTCGGATCCCACCGGCGGCATGGTTGTTTTTTCTGCTGCTTTATAAGTAATTTTCTTTAAGCAATTTATTAATCTAAGAATTATTATCCTACTGTAAAGCATAACACATTAAAAAAAAAATAACGTTCCCCTATGCACCTTGGTTTCGGTGACTGTTGGCTCCCTTCATAAATTTGTCAAACGGGCCCCTCATTTCCTTTAACTTGTCTGCTGATAGCTTAACGAGGGTCTCGGTTCTGGCAGTCTTAATGCCAAAGGTAGCATAAGAGGGCTCTCGCACAGTTTCCGCCCTCGCCGTTAGATGACGTTCTACGTCACGCTCGCGGTATTACAGGACGTGCTACGTCCGCCGCTATGGTCGAGGGTGGCGCTGGTGAACACTCTCAAGGCTCGCTTACACCCAGTAAACATAAATACCCACGAGAGCAGCAGATTGGACAGCCGTCGCCGTAGCTCAGTTGGTAAGAGCACCGGACGCGATATTCGGAGGTCGTGGGTTCGGATCCCACCGGCGGCATGGTTGTTTTTTCTGCTGCTTTATAAGTAATTTTCTTTAAGCAATTTATTAATCTAAGAATTATTATCCTACTGTAAAGCATAACACATTAAAAAAAAAATAACGTTCCCCTATGCACCTTGGTTTCGGTGACTGTTGGCTCCCTTCATAAATATATATATATATATATATATATATATATATATATATATATATATATATATATATATATATATATATATATATATATATGCTTAAAATTTTTAAGCTAATAAATTTTTAAAGCATATGCTTAAAAAATTTATGAGCACGAAAAAGGCAGAAGAGTGTAGCTTTATTAGTAAAAGCTCAAGCACCAGTGACTGGCAAACTTTTCCAGCTTGAATTCTGCGGAACAGCATGAAAAATTGACAGTCGCTAGGGCCGTGATTACCGATATTACGGTTTCATCATTCAACCGTTATGCCAGCGCCCTCATCGTCGATGTCATTGATTTTGAATTCTCTCCAAAGCGCGCGTCGGCCGGCTACAGCTCCGATCCCACGCCGGCCATTTTCAGAGGCCGGCATTCCGAATTTTTCCTTGTTTCTTCTTTTCCACCCTCGAGAACAGAGGCTGTTTGGCTCACAGGCAGATGCTACCATCGACGAGGAGTTTATCCTGAGATTATAAACACAGCGTCAATCTGCCTAGGCTGATTGAGGCGCCCCCTGTACGTCATAAAAATAGCCAATACTTCATTATTTTTTGGGTATTTGGTGCGCAGGAAGGAGCAGAAACTGAGGGTGGCGAGAAAAGAAGTAATGCCACAGTATTCCTTGGTCGGCTCGGCCGCTTTCTATAAACGTTTGATGTTATTATTACAGTTAACATTTGAAGCGCACTTGTGGAGACGTGAAGCAAAATTGAAAATAAAACACGTACTGACAAAATGCTTCTGCTAAGTACGCAGCGCTTGCATATATTTCAGGCAGAAAAAAAAAATGCGACGCAGTGTGGTGCCGAAAGTTTCTACTTGCACGAGGGCAGAAAATGGGCATTGGGCACTGAGTCGTGAGATTCCGCTAGGACGTCGTCATGAATGACATGAATAAGGAAAACAGGCGGCCCATTGCAGACCGTGTTGAAGAGCATTGCCGTTCTTATATTTCTAATTCAATTTTCTTAAGCATGAATGCAGTACGTAGCCGGCGCGGTGCGAGGGGACAGGCAAGAGTTCGGTGTAACAACTAGCATCAACTCGCCACTCAGCGATTGATGAAGAATTATAACTGCCAGTTCCGAATGCTTTGGGCTTGCTGTACAAGTAAACCGGCGGTTGCTAGGCGCGCTTCGTAGCAGTTGGGCCATACAGAGCAGTGCGTGCCTGAGCCGACGTGTCGTTTCAATTGTGTACAGTTGCGCTTAGTGTAAACCAGCAGCGCGTGAGTGAATCCCGCAGCGGGCCAGCTTCCTTCAGCACATGCGCTGCAGGAAGCTGGCTCGCTGCGGGATTCGCTGACTTCGACACAGAAATGAGGGAGCTCTGGCAGCTTACTCTCAGTTTGCTTACTTGGTTCAGTAATCACGCGGTGGAGCCCAACGCATGATGTTGTCAGCACCGCCGCGTTGAAAGTGATATTGGGCTCGCGTCAGTCCTTGTATGTTAAATCCTTATCCCTGTTCCCCGTTCTCCAGTGGCTCGTCATCTGTTCGCTCGCCAGATGCTCTGCCAGAGCTGTTATTTGTCTCATTTGCTCACTTTCGCTTCGATAATTCAGTTGTTTTCTGCTCTTATTTGAGAAAAATAGATGTCCAATTTGAAGGGGTTTTTTTAAAGGTTTTATGTTCCGGGTGAAAATACAGGGTGTTCAGAATTAAGCTTTACGGATTTCTTAAAATTAGGCACTGAGTCTTGCGTGAAAACTACCGCTGCACCTAAGTTCTGCTGCCAGGGGGCACAAAGTGAGAAAATATTTGTCACCATAAAGCACCTAACTAACTAAAATATATTGAGAATTTTAACCACAACGGCTGGCGGAATCTTTATATTGGAAACACAGAGGCGGTCGCATTTCTAGACTACCCCATTTGGTACAATTCTTGGTAGATTGGTAGATTCTTGGTAGATTACGCATGCAAGGCGGTGGCAGTCGGCGCGAAACTCCCCCTAGTGTGACGCATCTGTTGCGTCGGGCTTTTCTTCCATTTCGATAGCCGAAAGTAAAAGGGAAACAGTTTTGAGCTTCACCGATCGCGCTATGCCGTTGGCAGACGAAACGCCGCGTCACGCCGGCAGAATTGCACGAGCAACTACGCGGATAAAGCTGAAAATTTGGACGCGAATATCTCGGAAAACACGCGTGCTTTAGAATTCTAGAAAATGATCATGCGCGAGTATACGACAGCCTTTTACTTTCTAGTACAAACATGCCCGCTTACTGGAACCACTAAAAAGTTCATTAATCGATTTTAGTTAATTTGGTGCCTTACGGTGACAAACATTACCTCACTTTGTGTCTCTGTGGCCACATGACTTCTGTGCGAATGTTGATTTCACGCACCACTCACTGCCTAGTTTTAAGAAATATGTAAGACTTAATACGACACAACCTGTATACTAACATCCAGCGGATGGGTAGCCGAAGTGTTTGCTTTTATTTTTTTTCTGTGGGGGGGGGGGGGGGGGGGGGTTGAAGGTAGGTTCACTCGCCAGTGCGTGTCTTAAATTGCCTAGACAAGTTTTTGGATATTTCTGCTCCATGGACACTGCTGCTTCTTGTTTTAAACACTGAATTATTGTAACCTCGAAAACCGGGCACGTGCAGTAGACGGCAGCTTTTTGTTATTGATTACCCTTTGTTGAAGCATCTGAAGAGAAAAATCCGATTTGTTTATTATTTACAGTGCCATTCACGAGCTCGTTATATGCCTTGCAAGACATCTGAGTCAGCACAACCTGCCAGAGGCTTGTTGCCGTCGGTGACAGCGATTCATACTTTGTCTACCACGCATTTTGACAGGTCTTAGCTGCTTGAAGCTATGACACGAAGCGAGATGCTTCTTACTGATAAGTATTGCTCATTTCCGCTAACATGAGCCCTATGCCTAATCTTCATGCTAAACAAAAGGCGCAATGTAACAATGGACGACATCGCTTATTTTAAAAAATGAAATATACAAAGGAACGTTTCGTAAAAGACAGCAGCCGCACTCCAACTCCGAGCGCTACAGTACTAGGCTGACAAGTGAGTCGAAATCGCTACTGCTCTTACAAGATGTGTCGGCACAAGCTTAAACTTTGAGGGCCGTGTGATGTTTGCGACAATCGTCGGGCGCGATAGTGCGATATTTCTATTGATCGGAAAATTCGCAAACTGAAATGCCCTGAATGCTTTGCCGCCGGCTACTCCTGGTGTATTGTAGCTCGCCATTTTCGCAGGTACACGGGCAGATGGGCAGCGCACGCGTCAGGTCCTCACTCACGGCAAAGGTGGAAAGAGTTGAACGCTCGTCCTTGAAAGTCTTGCAAAGATGAAACGAAGAAAGAAAAGTTGTGTAGCCCTCTTCGCGGGTGCTCGCGTGCTGGCGGTGTTTCTGAGTAAGAACAGCCCGTTGTGCAGCAGGCCAATTAAGATCCTTCTCCGATGGGCGTGAATGATTGCGCTCAGCACAGATTACGGCTGCACAATTATGTCCGTTGCCAGCAGCTCCTCAAGTAGCCACAGCCGCTTTCGTTCTTCTTGCATGCGTGCGAAGTCCGGGACCGTCTGAATGGCGCAGAGACAGGAATTTCTTGCCCTCTCTCTTTTTCGCCCTTGTCAAATGAAGCGCGTATTATGAGCCCGGGAATTAGAGCGATTGGCTGTTATACCCATGTCGCAAGCTTGCTGCTTAAACTTCTCTTCCTTACTCCACTACGTGAAGCCCCTAATTCTCACACATATGACAACTACATCTATATAATAACATTCTTGCAACCCGCTTTCTATTAAATGTTTTCTAGCAACCAAACATTAATGATTTAGAGGACAGCGAATGAAGTCAACAGGTGTTTTTCTTTGCCCCGTCACATGAAGTGATACTGCCTGTGGTGCGTAAAGACAGCGCTACACCGTTCAGCGGCGTACGCGTATTCGCTTTCAGCCTGAAAAACACATGCTAGCAACTGTTACGTTTTAAACTATATTTTGGTGTAAATAGTTATCACAGTAAAACTTGGATGCAGACTTTTTTTGCAGCAATTTTTAGGTGTAATTTTTGGTACGAAGTGTGCTGTGACTACGAACGTAGCGCCAGAAAATGCGTGGGGCTTGCATATGTCCTCCCGCAAACATTTTGAAACATCAGAAAACAATGAGCGCGTCGTTCTGTCAGCCGCGCCTTCAAAAACTTGACCTTCGCTTCCTTCATTCTCGCCTCTTCCACATTTTTCCCTTTATCTAGCGTTCCTTGCACATGATCGTAGGGCGTTAGCTTAAAAACGGCCGTATAAATTTCACCGTCCCGGTCTCTTTGCTAAGCGCTCAACTCGGTCTTATTTCTTTGGCGGAATTTCTATTAAAGGAAAGCAGCCGGAGTGCGCGGGCACACTATACAGTACACGGCGCAGGCAGACCCACACACGCGCGTGCCGTTAAATTCAGCTTCATAACGAGTTGCAGGCCAGCTTAACCCCCGCACTTTTGGCGAGCCATAACTCGTGCCCTCCGCTGCAGCGGCAAGGAGCCCGTTTTTAAGACGTCCATATGCGCGCCCCTTTATCTCGCGCTGGGGCCAGGCGGGGGAAGACCGCGTCGTTGTATTAAAGTAATGGCGCAAATATCTGCGCCCGGACCGAAGACCCCGCGAGCAGGGAAGTGCGCCCTCAGCCGATCTGGCAGCGGGAGGTTAATCGTTTCCGCCGCAGCGTCGTTTCCTTTCTCCGCTGGCTCATCAGGAAAGAAATATGAATGCTTTATCAAGAATCAGGAGTCATCATCTGATTCACGCTCCAGGGACGGCGGCGTATTCCTATTATTATTATTCAGTGTGCCGCCAAGGATGAACCGCGGATGGCGCCCCCGGTGGTTGGTGCGTGAGCTGGCAGCGTCGCACCTAAATGACTCGATAAAGCGCGCGTTGATATCTCTCTCTCGGCGCGTGCGTGCGGCTCCGGACCCGGGTCCGGCCGAGGGAACTGGGCACGCTGTTCACGTGCATTTGCGCTGAGCAGCCAGCAGCTGCTGCTATCTTCATTTCTTTTCAGTTTTCTTACCACGCTGCCGTGCCGAAAGGATGACATACCTTGAACGCTTCTTCGTAAACAGGTCGTGCGCGTGTTACAAAGGCGGTATATCGACTCCACTGAAGCGAGAACTGAGTAAATTCTTACTGCATTCCTGTCACTGTAGTGTATGCAAAGCTGGCCGAAGAAATTGGGAGATTTGTCTAAAGACAAAGTCTGCGGCATTTTTCGTGTTCTCATTTGTATCATCCAATGACGTTTCAGTTATTTGATAATTTACACCCAAGCAAAGGCGTATATGAACCCCTAATAGCAGCCTGAAATTTACTGGGACACATTGGTGTTCACGCACCCGAGTCTGGGCTGTCCAATCCAGATAATGGGTCCGCGGCTGAGTCTGGATATTATTCAGTTTTTTCATGTCCATGACGCCACCACAAGTTCTGAAACTGCTGTGACGAAGCCCACATAGGTGAAGCCGAATGTAGGCAAAGACTAAGCTTTTCTTATTTTCTTTATACTGAATGTTGCGTGGTTCATTTGTTCAGTGTAGTGAATGTTGCGAGGCCTTTTCAACTTCTCGGCGCCTAAGCGACTGTCTAGCATGGTCAAAAAAGTAAATTCAGTAGGAAGGGAACCACGCAGCTGCTTGATAAGGCATGCGAAACAATTCGTGCCTTGCCAGGAAGGAGTTGTTTATTCTCTGCCTCTGTCATGTGGCAAGTGTTACATCGGCCAAACTGGCTGATGTGTTGACGAAAGATTGAAGGAGCACGAATATAATGTCTCTTGTGTCGCCATCACAGGCCACGTAGCAAAACATTGCAGACACTGCAAACATGACGAACACGAGGAAGACGATGACGACTCAAAAGCCTGTATTCCACTCTACAATAAATGATCTGTGATAGCAAAGAACCGCGACTCGCCATCTAGGGAAATAATAGAAGCCCACCTGATAGCTAGGACCTCTGACCAATGTATCAGTACTCCCCCTGTAGCACTGACAGATAAGGAAAACCGTTACCTTGATTGTGAATGCTAACTTGTGAATGCAAACTTGTGCCTGCTGTAGCGGTGATATTTCCCACGTATGACTCTTACCTGTTGACACGTGCCTGATGTACTGGTGATTTTGAATGTCACGCAAGTCAAGCGTGCTTGTATCCTTCCCGGCCACCAGGGCAGCATTTATACTGGCTGGCGGCCAATAAAAGTTTTAGTTGTGAGTCAGCGCTCTGTGTTGTGTCCTCTCTTCTATGTCCCGTCTGTCGCGCTGTCATGGATCATCCTTTTCAACTGCCATTGCTGGTCGAGAGCCTCACTCGGTCAATAGAACATTAGTCTGTTTCTACTCGTGTTAATCAGTATCTTCATCAGTGGCGCCTTAATAAGTCGACCACTGGCGGACCAAGTGACAGTGTATATGCTTGGGAGGAAGTTGAAATTGTTTGAAACTGATATCTATGTCAAAGCATTTTCTTAATGAACCGCATGTGTGGCGGAGATGACTCAGACTCCCTCTGTTGAGACAAGGACACATTACGGGCGCACCCGCCAATAGCAAGTAACTATTGCGTCATAAGTAGTAGTAGTGGGGATGAGCGAAAGTTGCATTGTTTGACAAACATCAATGCAACGCTATATTTACGAGTATCTGCCGCGGCGTACAGTTAAGGTGCATTAGATACCACGGAGAAGATAATATGCCGTTCAAGAAACCTGTCTGAACGTAGATACTTATGCATGTCACACAAACACACTGCATCCATTCCTGCAAAATGTAACTCATAGGGAACTGCGGAGCAAGTCATCCATTCTCCAATGAAAAAAAGAAAACACCCGCGTCGGTGGCACCTTAGTGCGCACATTAAAGAGCCCCAGTACTTACCGATTGGAAACAAATCCAGTTGACGTCTCGAAGGTCTTCCCAGCTCCGCAAGGAAGCAAGTCGTGTTCGTGCAGGCTTACTCGACGCGCGCATTGCGGCGGCGCATCTCCCCAAAGCTTCCGATGGGACTCGATCCGGTGCGCCACCGAAGTCTCGGTGGCGGAGACAGTCGCGCGGCTTCGGTGGCCACGTGGCCAGGATTTGAACTCTGTGACCTCGCACTTCCTGTCTGGGCAGGCGCTCGAGCCTGGCCTTTCTCCGGAGTTCTCGGGGTCCTTTCTGACGTAACGGCCGCGACTCCCTGTTGTGGGTTCATTGTGCTCTCGCAGTCTCTTCCGGGGGCGGTTTTCAAAGGCGCCGCAAGCCCCCCGGCGCGAGACCGCGAGAACGCACGGAACGACGCGCTTCCGCGGTTTCGGGCACTAAGTCCGTGTCGGGTGTTCAGCTACGTTGTACACGCACTCGGTGGCTCAACGGTTGGCAGGGATAAAGAAACACTGCTTCTCCGGGAGCACCCAAGCAGCGCCTGTCGTCAGTGCGGCTGTACTCGAGCACTGTGCGCACTTCTTACCTTTCATACCGTGCGCTCCTGTGTCGTGAGGTTTTATTCTCCCCGACGAAGGAGCTAGCTTGAACGAAACTTATTGTGAAAGAATGAGCAACGTTCCTTCACTGAACGCGGCTAACTAAATATCAGTTCCTCTCGCTTTGGTGCCGGAGCTCTCCCTCTGTATATAGCACAGCGAAGGGGCAGCATCACCAACTTCGAATTCTTAACTCGGTAGAAGCACTGCTTAAAGAATGTACACAGGCGTACACCGCTACCGCTTTCTCTCTGTGAGCGGTTAATTGATGTTTGGAAATTAAATTTTATTGCAATCTTCCCTCTTTTCTTCAATCATCCTTGCCGGCTTTACATCGTTATAGGGTTGTCTTTGTTGCGATTTTTTTTTTGCAAACTTGACAAATATCGCTGAAAAGGAAGAAGTGGCACCTAGTTCAGAGGCAGTCCACACGTTTGAAGACTACTTTGAAGTCCCAAGGCTGCAGTTTGGTCATGAGGAAAGCCAGAGTGGAAGGATCTGGAATAATTTGAATAAACTGAGCTTTTGAGCCTTACGCCGGAATTTCATTATCCGAGCGTTTTAGCGTGTTGCCTCCGTGAGAATGCGACCACCGCGGCGAAGACAGCTGACGGCACTTTTGCTAAGTCCATTTTAATAGAAGCCAGTACGCGCTCCAATGAAGCAATCGTATTCGGAAGTTCATAGCTGGCCTGTTATAGAACTAACCTGAGGAGAATTTGTGCAACAGCCATTAGCTTCAACTGAATGCTGTACCATGCCGAACCCCACCTCAGAAAAGAAAAGCGATATGCTCTGCTGAGCATGCATAATTAGAATTTCGGGAAACAATAATCAACGTGTATCGTTTCCAGCAAAAACAGATAAGTTTGCCTTGCAACAATCGGCTTTTATGTATATTTCTGATTAACCCGAGGAACTCGCTGCAAGCGTCACGTGCTGCACCTGCCCTGAGCGTCACTTTTTTGCGCGACTGTTGCTGGTACATTCCCTAATGGTGTATTGAAATCGGCGATCAGGAGGAACTTTTTTTTTTTTTTGCTCCGCGAAGCCAAAGAGCGTGATTCAATGGGTGATTTGGATTCAGGTCTAGTTGGACCGCGATCGTGTGGCCCCTAGATTCCCTAGATATCTTGCTCTTTCGCGGATCGACGATTGGAATTCGCCATAAGCGTCATTCGTGCCCCTGATTGATACGGTGTCTCCGGACTGATATGTGAGGGAATATTAGTTTCTGTATGCCAGGGAAATCCTACCGTGTCTAGTTTAGGTCTAGATATTCACATGGAAGCGATTACCGGCTCTCTTGACTCAGTGAGTCTGCGACTTGTTGCGCGAGAAATGCTGACCTCATTTCCCTGGGAGGTTGGACATGACCTTGTAAATTAAAGTTGTTCCCTCTCTCTCTGAAAATCCTGAAAACACGGACGTTGAGTACTTGCCTTTCTTCACATTACGGTGACAAATTTTTTGCAGTTGGGCGCCCTATGAAATTCAACATCTGAACCGGGTGAAGGAAGCCTGGGGGCAGGAAGAATAGGTAGTCTCTAGTCTACGGGGCGTGCCATATGTGGCCTTGCAAAATGCGTTAACTTAGACCACAATACTGAAAAATAAAATGTGTGTTCAGCAAGCGGGAAAGAAAAGTTAAAAATGAAGTGAGCATGACAGTATACGGAAACAGACTACTAATAAAGGCTAGCTGCAATTTTCCAGCATGCAAAATAGAAAAGAAAGGGCATTGAGTCCTGCAGCTCATTGAAGGTCAGTTTTGCGGAAATCTTAGCACAAACGTTACGTGATTCTCCTGTTTATGTTCCCCGGAATCCCTGGGCTTCTTCACGGTGACGCCTCTTTCTTCTCTTTACAGGCCCGCATGGGCGCATATGGGCGAAACTCCGCAGACAACTGCATGGGAATTGGGTGGGGGTTGGGGGGGGGGGGGGGGGCTGCGGAAGGCGGAAGTAAGTGCCACAAAGTGGCAAGGTACAAAGGAGGGGGGTCAACGTATCGGGTGCCTGCCATGCTCGCCTCCTTGTACGTTGCATTGTACACTGTGTCGTCCGGGTCTCTTTGCGATGTCGATTATTTATTGCTACCATGCGTCGGCATACAAAACAACAAACGTGAAAGGCCGAGACACGAGGTTCCAGGGGCTGAACAAACTGCTGAATTCGGAAATAGCGGTTACACAGGACGCGCGCGGGCTTACAAACACACACGCACACACAACGAAATAGAAACATGTCTGCAGAGTGTTTTTCTTTTTCCCTCAACGCGCTGCTGTCATTGTGCTTCGGAGCGCGAGCAGCCTTGCTTTCTCCGTTGCCCTGTTCTTTTTATTTTGGCTGCACACAGGGGCTCGGGCTCGCGCCGTAGGGCTTAGCTCGTGAACATCTTTGTGTTTTTTTCTTTGTTGAGGAGCCGACGCAGCGACTCTGGGCGGGAGGAAGTCGAACCCAGATGCGCCAGCCGCCGTTCGAGGCAATTTGGCGGCGGGGTTTATGAACTGCTCCGGGACCAGCGCTGAATGCCGGGATGTTTGGGTCAAGGAGAGGGAAGGCACTCGGAGAGCAGAGGGTGTAGTAAGTTCGTTTCGGGGTCCAAGCAGAAGCCTGGAAAAGACTTCCGTTTCCTGCCTCCATGGAGTCCGCAACCCGTGCCATACAATTCCGCTCACATAGAGTAGTGCTGGTATTTCGGTTAAGTTGGCCTTTGTGGGCTCCGGAGAGCGGCAGAAAAATATTGCTGCTCCATAGCGGGCTCCGACACCGACTGCTTTCGCCGTGATAGGACGCTGATGCCATTTCATATGCGCTGACAGTCCTTCCAGAACAACGCAATCATTCGGGCTATAGCAAATAGACACCGCATTTATTCGGACGACTCGAACTTACACCAACGGGCCAGTCCAAACACAACGAGGCGCAAAAGCGAAAGACGACCAACGAGTTCGTGCCTTTCACGTTCATTTCTTTCGCATTATAAAAACGGGCCTGATTTTACGGCACATATTAAGGAGATGCAGGACTGCGAAAGGGCTGCGATATTTTCTTTTTGTACCAAAGTATTCGTTTCTGAATTTCTACGATTACATCCCGAACTGATCAAATAAGCAAGTTTTCTCAATATTTTTTTAAAGTGATCATTTTATAGAGAGCTACAGATATATGGTAATATATACATACAGAGTTTCTATGATTTTTATTTCAGAGACAAGTTTTGAGTGTCCTCTGATTAAATAGAGAAAAAATGATTTTTTTTTTCTGGAGGACCGAGAGCGGAGAACAACGCGAAAAGTTTTTACGCGCGCATAAAATGACATTTCGTAATAAAAGGTGACAGACGTTATGGAGTTATACTAACTACTCTGGTGAGACCGAAGCTTGAACATGCGTCATTCATTTGGGGTCCTCATCAACTGTACCTTACACCATGTTGGTGAGACCGAAGCTTGAATATGGGTTCGATCCCGGCGGCGGCGGTCGCATTTCTATGGAGGCGAAAAGCTAGACCCGTGTAATGTGCGATGTCAGTGCACGCTAAAGCACCCCAGGTGGTCGAAATTATTCCGGAGACCTGCACTACGGCATCCCTCATAGAGGCCTGAGTCGCTTTGGATTGTTGAACACTATGAACCAAATAACACCAAGCTTGACTATGCGGAATTCCTTTGGTGCCCCCATCAGCTGTACCTTATAACAAATTACACTCTGAAAAACAGGACCAATCGATTCATCACTAGTGAGTACTCGCGTTACTCAAGCATCACGGTAATAGAAGATAATCTTAACCTTTCAACGTTGGAAAATAGGCGTAAGCTATAACGTCGTGCCTTTTATAATAGCATATAACCCCACATCCTACTCCGCACCGTCGATTAGGCCTGCCAGACGTATACTTCATCGACTTGACCACACACACACACAAAAATATAACCTCATTTGCGCGAACAGACGCAGTCAGATTTCAGTTTTTACACCTGACGATAAGAAAATGGAATGCCCTCCTCTATTCTGTTGACAACACTATTGATTCTGATAAATTTATATCAGTACTAAAAGATAGTCTAACAGAGTAGGTGTGCCAGATTTATCCTTTGGTCGGTTTGCGTTGCCTTCTTTGTATTTCCTTAGTTTCTTGCTTAAACCGTCGAATATGATATATTTACTTGCATGTTTCAATGCTGTTATATTGTATTCATAATGTTCTCATTGTCAATTTCGTAAACCTTTTGTTATGATGTATTCCAGCATGCTCACTTAAACGCTGTTATATAACTATTGTATTTTGTTCATGGTATTTCTTGCGTGATGCCCCCGCCCCCTATGTAATGGCCACATGGGTCTTTACGGTGAATAAAAGATAAAAGCAATGGTAATAATGTTCATAATAATCATGGCGACGTTAACTTTTATAGCTTACACTCGCTTGGCTCGGGAGTTCATCTCTTGTTTCAGCCGCATGGATGCTCAAGCGTTATCTCCGTCCCAACGCGAGTAATTTGCGCCACGACTACTCGCGTAGATTTGTTTATCACCAACGTTTCAAAAGTCACCGTTACGGCAGGCGTTCTTTTCTGCAATCTGAGCGACCGCACGCCTATTTTCTCAGTCTTAAACGACGTACAAAAAAAAAATAATAAAGGACAGCGGCATTCTCCCAGCCAACTGATTACACTTAATCGTCTGAAAACTGTTCGTGATGATTTCATGTTATTCAACTGGAGCGATGTATATGACGTACAGTGCGCCGATTCAGCGTATGAGGAATTTTAGCGGATGCTTAGCACGTGTTATCGGGAAAGCTTTCCTGTTCGAGCGATACGGAAGCGTCCTTCGAATATTCGCAAGCGATGGATCATGGATCGTCTCTTCCGAAAAATAAAGGTTAAGAACGTGCTTTATAATGAATTTTCCACGAGTAATATAGCCGATGTGCATACATTTAAACTTTACCGTAATAAGCTAACAAATAGGCTTCGGAAAACTAAAACCTGCTATGAATGTGAATACTTTGGGTTGCCATAATGATAGTCACAAACCTGTAAAATATATCTTTGGCATCATTGTACTTACTTTAGTATACGTTTATAACTTCTGTCTGTATCTGGGGTGGACCGCTAAAGAACTCTCAGTGTTTAAAAAGGGCAATAAAACTGAAACAGCTAATTACTGAACTATTTCTATACTCCCTGTATTCATTAAACGAGTTGAAGAAATAATATTTCGGCGAATATCAGATTTCTAAAAAAAAAAACTACCTGTTACCTGACTATGTCTGTATGCTTTCCGAAGAGGAAGGCCAGCCCAGCTTGCCTTAATCGCCCTTGCAAAAATGTGTGATGAGTTTCTGATAAAAGTCAATTATTTTAGACATCACGCTCATCAGGTATACCTGATGACTTCTGAGTTTAGTTTCTGATAAATTGTTGATTAATCCTGGCGCACCTAGTTTGCGATTACTAGGTAATGTGTTTTCCTCTTATTGCAATTCTTATTACTTTGTGATGTATACATCTTGAATTCATGATGCACTGCTGAATAGTTTATGATGTATGCAAACTAGTATATTCGCCAAAAAAAAAAAAGCAGTGCCTTGAATAGCATTTTTCCTAACATCTCTTTAACATCATACACAAATGTTCCGGTCATGCTTTCCTGCACGTGACGTAAACATCCGCTCTACTATTACATATGGGGACTTCACTGAAGCGTGGAACAGTCCAGGACGAGATCCGCCAATCATTACAGCAAACAGCTTCCATCGAACCTCTTTAAGGAGCAAGTAACAAGATCGAGAATACGGCATTCCAGGGCTCAATGCCCTGGAATTACATGCCACACAGATACACTCACCTGATCGAAACTTCTTCATAACCCGGGTTCAGGTTTATATACTCCTAATAAGAGGCCCCAGCAAGTGTTAGTGGAGAGTTGTTAGCAAGCAGAGTTTTCTAAATGAATTTCCGCGTCATGTGTGCAATTTCTGGCAGGTGCAAATCAAGAGGTTTAACTGCAGAGTTCTTTTAGTTTAAGTGCATCATTACTGCACAAGATATTGAAAAAAAAAATGTTTGGGCGGTGCATCAAAATGATACTGCTCTGATGCCTTCATGTATCAGGAAAGTTAACGCAAAAACGAATCAAGAATTTATTATGTCATTCTGATGCAAGAACACAACAGATGTTGCCTTTCTGATTAGTTTGTGACGACTCAGCATGATCGCATCATAATGATATCAGAAATTCAATATCTATTTTCAATATCTGATCATGCCCACTGTAGGACAAAGGCCTCTCTCATGTCTCTCCAATTAACCCTGTCCTGTGCCAGCTTCGGGCGCCCCCTGCTATGTATGCGCTTTCATTTTCTTGGACTCCAGTCTGTTACCCTTAACGACCCCCGGTTATCTCGCCTTCGCATTTCATGTCCTTCCCAAGCTCATTTATTCTTCTTGATTTCGACTAGGATGTCATTAATCCGCGTTTGTTTCCTGTCCCTGACCCACTCTGCCCTATTCCTGTCTCTTAACAGTACACGTATCATATTCCTTTTCATAGCTCGTTGTGTTGTCTTTAAGTTGAGCCCTTTCGTTACACTTCACGTTTCTGCTTCATAGGTGAGTACCGGTAAGACACAGCTGTTATGTACTTCTCTCTTGGGGGATATTGGTAAACTGCCATTCATGATCTAGGAGGCGCTGCCATATGTGCTGCATCGCCATTCTTATTCTTCGATTATTTCATTCTCGTGATCCGGATCTGTTGTCAGTACCTGCCCTAAATAGACATATTCCCTTACCACTTCCGGCACCTCGCTACCAATTGTGAACTGCTGCTCCCTTGTGAAACTGTTGAAGATTACTTTGGTTTTCTGCATATTAAATTTTTAGACCCACCGTTCTGCTCTGCCTATCTGTCATTGATCATGCTTTGCAATTCATCCCCTGAGTGGCTTAGCAAGACAATGTAATCAGGGAATCGCTAGTTACTGAGGTATTATGCATTGACTGTTATCCCCAGCTGTTCCCAATTCAAGCCTCAGAATATCTGCTATAAACAGGCGATGCATAGCATTGGTGAGATCGTTTCTTTCTGCCTGATACCCTTCCTTATTGGAATTTTATTGCTGGCTTTATGGAGGACCATGGTGGCTGTGCAGCCGTTATAGATATCTTCAAGTATCTTTGCGTAAGGCTTATCTGCACTCCGATTCCGTAATGTTTGCATGACTGCCGAGGTTTCTACTGAGTCGAATGCTTTCTCGTAATCTGTGAAGGCTATACATAGGGGTTGATTATGTTCTGTGCATTTCTCTACCACTTGATTGATAATGTGAATGTGGTCTAGTCGAGTAGCCTTTGTAAAGCCTGCCTGATCATTTGGTCTGTTGAATCTGAAGGTTGTCCTGGCTCTATTACTGATTACCTTAGTAAACACCTTGTAGGCAACAGACAGTAAGCTGATCAGTTTTGTAATATTTCAAAAATGGCGAAAATTGGGTCCAGTAGGTTGTTCATGATGGTTCAACGCGCTTAACTTTTTACAGAACGAGAAGACACAACGACGAGACACAGCAACGAGCTCTGTGTTGTTGTGTCTTCTAGTTCTGTAAAAAGTTAAGCGCTTTGAACCACCATCGTAATATTATATGTCGTTGACGTCTCCTTTCTTATGAGTGAAGGTAATGTTAGCGTTCTTCCAAGCTTCTGGTACGCTCGATGTCATAAGGCAGTGCGTATACAGGGTTGGCAGTTTTTCTAGCCCAATCTTCCCACCGTTCTTCAACAGATCTGCTGTTAGTTGATCCTCACAAGTTGCTTTCCCTTTTACCTCAAGTCCACCTTTCTCGGGCAAAAATTTTGAAAATTTCAAAATTGTAAGACACCGGTATAGAAATATTGAAGGTAAAGATCCATTATTCTGATAAATAGCAAAGTCTTTCTTTTTAAAGTGTTTCCAGCGATCGCATCCAAATACAGTTAAGACTGCCATAGAAAACCCATGGGGAACGCTTTTGACGTTAGCAAAAACGTGAATTGAAAAAGAAGAATACCAGACTGCCGTCGGATGATCTGTGGATATATAGATTGTGATAGTGAAATCTTACATTGGTATAAAAAATTGTGTTCTTCATAAACGGTTTCCCGCTCAGAAATGCTTTTGTCTAGAATCGCTGGGTATGACTTCTTTAGTTACTGGCGGTATGTCCCATTGCTTTGCGCTACTACCTCTGTCATTAACGTCCCGAGTAAATTTGCTGCTGAATAGATTTGTGCAGAGCTTTCGGCTGCTTTAACTATCCTGTACATATTGCTAATGGCATTGCCCTCTTTGTCTCTTAAACATACATCTGATTTTTGCCTACGCCTAGCTTCCTTACTACAATAAAAAAGAACTGATAATAAGGATTTTTTTTTAATAAGCTGCTCACACTCAGAATTATCAGTCAAGCGTTTGACTCTATTAATCACCCTTTATTGAAGAAGCTAGAGTAGTATAACATTCGTGGTATTACATTAGACATAGTAAAATATTTAAATCAGCGAAATAAGTTTGTTGAAGTTGTGGCACCCTCTTCCAGCATAAACAAATATAAGTTGTGGCTCCCGAAGGGACCACACTGAGCCCCCCCCCCCCCCCCCCTTTTTTTTTTCAATTTCTACGTAAACGATGTTGTTCCCGTGGAAAGTGAACCAATATATATATAATCTACGCCGACGATACAATCGTGCTTTTTTCTTCAAACAGTGCTGCAAACATGGTTTCAACAGCACATTCTGTTTTTGCTAAAATGCATGAATGGTCACTAGATAATGGCCTAAAAATTAACACTGCCAAAACCAAACCTGTTTTATTTCAATCAAAAAACAAAAGTATGAAATTATATACCGACATTATAATAGTTTCTTCAAGAATTGCGCTTGTGCGTTCCGCAAAAACGTTAGGTGTGATTTTTCGATAGCCATATGCCATGGTATGATTACACACACTTTTTTGCAGGAAAGCTTGTACAAGTAACTGGAATTCTGTTCAGTTCAAGTCCGCTGCCATGCAAGGTCAATTTTCTATTATACAATGTCCCCTTCTGGGTCACATACACTGCTGTCGTATCGTGTGAAGTATGAGCTCTGCTACTATAATAACTAGATCATCCCTGCTTCAAAAAAAGGCAACTCGCATTATCTGTAATGCTCTATGAGCTGTTCATACCTCACCTCTTTTCAAACGCCTCAGTTTACTCATGCTGCGGCGTCTGTCCGACATCTGGCTCTTGCTAGCCTACCATTAAGACCAGAAAAAATACCTGTCATACATTATAACTTTACCGCTGTTGATAACAAACAGCTAAATACAATACACGGCCGCTTGAACACTAGCACGTGCCACATCCACGCACTAACTATGCCCTTCAAATGTTATATAATCGCTTTCCATGCCTGCTAAACAACCTCATACACAATAACATCGATGTGCCTTCTGGTCCTGTTTCGCGTTTCTATCAATATTTCTAAGATATTTGAACATGACCTAAGTTGTCGCTTCGTTTTCATTTTGTATTGTTGTGACTTCTTTCGAGGCAAGCTGCTGCAATAAAAGCATTTTTCATTTAGATATTAACCTCTGTAAACTGTATAATTATGCCTCATTCTTCCTCGCAGTGTCTATTTCGTAAAAAGATTTTATTTCTGTTCTTGTTGCCCATGTGTAAACTGCGTATTTCCTATTACGTTTCTGTTTGCTGGCTTAAATTTAAGCCAACTGCATATTTTACGTACTGCTTGCGATGTCAGTCTTGTATCAGTGCCGTGCCTGGCGCTGCTGCCCTCAGACTGGCTTTAAGGCGCGTCAAGTTGCTATGGGCAACTTTTTCCTTAAACCCCCATAAACTGTTTGCTTATAGAAATGAAGGCAATTCAATTTTTGAAATTGAATTCAATGTCAGAATAAAGAAAGCGTAGCTGCATCGCGCAGTCGAGGCCGTGTTGGCATTTAGGTTTGTTAGCCTTTGTCAGCTATAGCTATATATTACTGAATGGCACACAGGGTTTGATACCTTATTCGGCTACAAATTACAGAAAGAATGCTTTTTGTTTGTGCAGTCACCTACTAATAGGACTATGCTGCCATAAAAAAATTTTCGAAATTTTCTTGACCAACAGCGGTTTGCACGGGGTAAGATCGAACATTTTAAAAACCAACAAAATTGTAAGCAGCCACGCTCGTCCGGGAATAAATGCCCGCAGAAACTGCATACTGCTCGGCGTGTGCTGGCGTTTTTCCGGCTTTGTATCACTGACTATGTATTTGGTGGAAAGTTTTCTGGATTGCTCTTTGCGTACCAGCCACTCCTTAATGAGGATGGCTCGTATGCACCCTTGTTTAGCATCGCTGGTGCTCTATTTTCGCCCTTCTTATTATTATCATATAGTCGCTCAGTTCGGGCCTTCCCGCAGAAAACTGAGTGAGAAAGTGAGAGGAAATGAAAGAAAGAGAGCAGCGGAAAGCCGGCCACTCTGCGTCGGCGGCCACCGCGTGCAAGTTAATGCTCGAGATAGCGGCCTGGACGCGCCGCTTGCTTCGGCCGCAGACTTGCGGCTGTCCGCGCGCACAGACAAACAAGCAATCTCTTTCCCGCACTGCACGTGCGCGAGGCAGTAAAACAACGCGCCCAGCCGCGCGCCGTATCCCAGCGGGCACTGCTTTAGTTCTTGCATTTAATCCTTCTCTTGCACCCGCCTTCCATTTTTGCTCTTTTCTTCCCTGCTAGCTTGTCTTCGCATCCTCGCGCGCACTTACGCTGGCGCGCCCATGCACGTAAATGAATGCAGCGCGGAAAGAAGAAAGCAAAGAATGCAAAATAAGAACCGCGCCGCCGCCGCCGTATTCTCCTCGTTCTGCCATATATCCAATTAAAAGAGGCATCCCGACGTTATTTTCCGGCCCCGTCTCATCCCGTCCATTACATTTTCTTTCTCGCGGCGCCGCCCTTCTTGCTATTATTATTGTTTATTAGCCCGAACCCGGGGGCGCAGATTCATTCCACTCTAACGATGCACTCGCATTATAGAAGCCGGGCCACCCCCGCGCGCGCGAAGAATAACGCAGCGGGGGCAGAAAAAAAAGGGGAGGGGGGAAGTAAAATGCGTTAAGGAACAGGCCAAGAAAACGCCGGCGCCTTTTGTGCCCACAGCCGGGAGCACATAATATCCAAGGGAGCAGGTATGCGCTACCAGAAAGGAGCGCGAAAAACAAACAAAGAGGTGTTTGTGTTTGTGCGTGAATACTTCTTTGTCGCGTGGGGTCGACGCCAGGCAAGATACGCGAATGTTGAATGCCCGAGAAGAAGGGGAATAAATATGCTTCCACCCTGGTGTTCTTCCATTTTTCTCCGCACATTTTTGTTTCCCATACAGCGCGCGTTCCGAGTTGGCCATTGTTCCAGCGGTGACGCCGCTGCGCGCACCCCCAGCCTCGGCGAGCGAGAGCGCGTGCCTAGTGTGTGTATATGTGCTTTTATAATAGGTTCGCGTAAATTAAACCGCTACCCCTTGCACCGCAGCTCCCTCCTTTGTTCGCCAGAGCGGTCGCCCATGCTGTGCATGTGGGTCTCTCAAGAAAATTACCTTTTCTCCGCGACGGGCACCCGCGCACAGCAGCCGGCGATGCGGCGCTTGGTCGTTTTGTACGCGCTTTCCTTGGCAGCACTACTGGAGCCTGTCTGGACGCCTTAATTGCGCCGCGTAGCGGAATATGGCTGCTGCAACGACGAAGAGGATGCTTTGATCGAAATGGCTTTTGGCAACATTTTCCTGAGGTATATCTTACGCACTAACCGCCCAGCGCGCACACAAAATTGCTGTAAAGGCCGACCCACATGGAGCGAAAAACCTGCGAAAAACTGGCGAACGGTCGCAAGGCGGCATCCGCCCCGCGGCTGTTCGCCGCCGATCAAGCCCTGCTATGTTCGCCGGCGAACAGCCGCTCGCCGGAAGCAGCCAGTGTGAGCTGTCAGCGCGGACCAATCAGGGCGTGACCGCGCCTGACTTCCGCCCGCCAGGCAACACGGCGGCGCCCGTCGAAGTGGGGCCTCTCGCTTCACCGCCGATTTTTCGTTGCCGCTACATTGTGCCTTACGTTCACGGCAAACTAAAGGCAAACGAAGCTTTCCCTTTGTCTGAAGAAGCCCGCACCATTAATTGTTAGCGATGAAACGAGCCCAAATTTTCAGATTGCTTCTGGATTTGCAGAGCTGATAGGCTTAGCCAGTATGCGTTGTTTGACATTCTCACCACCACTGACCAATCTTTTCTTCAAAATGATCTTAATGCTTGTTCAGGAGTGGTGTAATAAGTGGCTAATAGAACTTAACTCACGTAAATGTAATCTTTTGTCCATCAGCCGTCGCCGTAATCCTCTAATCTTCTCTTATGCAATATCTGCAGTTCCCTTATAAATAGTTCAGTCATACAAGCATCTAGGCATAACAATTTCTAGCGATATTTCTTGGAGCTTGCATGTTACTAACATAATATCGTCAGCAAACAAGACGCTAGGTTTCCTCAAGCGCCATCTTCACCATGCTCCCCAACATGTAAAGTTATTAGCTTACAAATCATTCGTCAGGTCCAAACTAGAATTTGCATCGCCCATTTGGAATCCTCATCAAGCTTACCTCATCCATTCCCTCGAATCTGTTCAAACTCGCGCTGCTCGCTTCATTCATTAATCGTCCTCTTATGACATCAGCGTTTCCTCCTTAAAAACAGCATCCGGTCTATCAACCTTATCGCTCCAACGTCGTATTGCCAGCCTGTCTTTATTTCACAAATCTTTCCACAGCCCAATGCACATCGCACCTTATATTCTTCCCCCAGCCCGCATATCTCATCGCACCAGCCATCACCTACAAGTTGCCCGTCCACGCTCACGCACCGTCACTTTTTCTAATTCCTTCTTTCCTCGTGCAGCCGCAGGCTGGAACGGCCTTCCAAACAACGTTGCCATCATCACCTGGCCAAGTCTTTTCGCTGAAAATGCAAAAACTTTCCTATTATTGTGAATTTGTGCTTTTAATTCTGGCCAACCCTTATGTAACACCCCTTTTTTTGGGGCCTTTAGGGTAATAAAATGAAATCAAATGAAATATAAAAGCGGGGGTGGTGCAAACAGGTTAACGATTTTGGTTCAGAAGGCTCAGAAAGAATAATTCGGAATCTTTGTCGTCATCGAATAAACAATGGCTTAATTGTTTTTATTTAATAATTTTACTGAGTATATAGAGTCACGCCACTCCTAGCAACACTGAAATCACGGCGGCAGCAGCCTGCTTTTCGCATGTGGGGCAGCACCGTCGGCGTCCCGCCGCTCTGGTGTTTGCCGCGCGAAGTTCGCAGTGAAAGTTCGCTCCATATGGGTCACCCTTAACAGCTCTTGATTGAAATCTGCCACAGGCTCTGTGCGTGCTACCTTTGATGTGTTACAGAGTGCCCGTTTACGTTGTTTATCGTAATGCAAAGGTGGCAGCGTCAACAAATACAAAGTTAATGTGGCGGTTTTGTTATGACATGCGATGACTGTTGGAAGTGTTCGTCGTAACGCTTCGGCGTTTACAAAGTATAATTGACGAGGTTGTAAAGCTTCACATTTCTACAAAGAATGCTTTAAGAGGTGCACCTGTCGTTACACCTATGTGCTAACTGTACGGCGCTCTACCGAAAATCATGCTCAACGAACGTTTTGAGGCAAGTGAGATAGCCAATTTTTCTTAGGTTAGAAATTTGGAGGGATGGAAAGTGTCGAGTAGCCACGCCCCGTTCTTGTTTTTTCTTCCCGACTTCAAATCTATTGCTTCGCACTTTGAAGCGGCCCAAGGGTGCGCTTATTGCGTAGACTCTTACATGATTCACCGTATGACTGGCATATATCAGGTGCTGTCGGGTGCACCAAAGCAAGCACACAAAATCTCATACTTTACCCCGAGTGGAATTGGTGGTAATAAATATTTAAAGCAGGCTCGTGGCCGCGCTGTTTCTGCGCATGACGACTTTATCGAGCACGCAACTGGAGGCGTTCACGACGGCGCGCAATGCGCCTGCGCGGCCGCCGTCTCCCGCCGCCATGTTGGGCGGCGGCGCTCCTCGGTGCGCGAAGCCCGCGGACGTGCCTTACTGCGCGGCGGCCGTATGCAAGAAGGTGGCCGCGTTAATTTTCATTGGCGACCTTTCCTCGGCACTCCTTGCGCGTGCGGCATTACACGAGCAGGCATCTCAGATTTCACGCCGCGTGCGTGTCGGCGGCGCAGGTGGAAGGATGGGCCGCCGCGTAATGGGGCCCGCGGGACCCCGGCCGGGCCCCTCGCCCTGCTCGGCGACTAATTGCAGCGCCGCTGCTGCGTGCGTGTCAGGTTCGCTCGGGGGGAGCGTTTGCATCGCGCGGGGCTCGGCCGTGAACTTGGGAGTTCAAACAATCGATTCATAACTTCCCCGACTGGCCGAGAAATAATAATTACCCTTCTAATTCGTTGGCGAACACCCATTTCGATGGGAGTGCTCCGGCGCTGATTGCCGGCAGCAGCGTAAGGCACAGCCGGCATGCATGCGTCAAATTGGCCGGGCGAGGAGGCGATCGGCGCGTACTCTACCCGCCGCGGCCACCTGCGGGCTCTCCGGCCCAAGGCGGGGCCCCGACGAATGAGTGGGCAATTTATAGAACAGTCGTAATTGGTCGTAATTGCCGGATTCTCACGTTACAACACACTTAAAATTTTGCCCAGCGACCAGTCCCAGAAAAAAGGAGAGCGCGCGCAGTCGGAGAAAGGGGCGCGTTGCGCGCTCAGTGGGCCGCCGCTGCTGCTGGGCGAGCTGGAGGAGCAGGCATGCACGACCCTGGCGAGAGTTTCATTAGCGGAGCGTAATGATCTCTGCTTCGGCATGAGTGCCACGCTCTCCGCTCCTGGCGGCGGTGGCCATTGGAAAATTAACGGCAATAATTGCGCAGGATGCGGGATAAAAGTCCTCCCAAGCGGATGAGCGATCTCCGTGGTATGCTGCGTGTTTGGGGCGCCTTAGCTGAAACGCCCGGCCCGTATGGATGGGCCATATCGTGTGAGGCTGCATTCTGTGCCGTTCCCGACGAGCGCGTCCGTGCTAAGCGGCGTGTACTTGCTTCATTCAGTGCCGGTCAAGTGAATAAGAATAAACGTACGCCAAGATCGAGGTCGAAGCGTCAGCGCTACCCGCCTGCTAAGCCGGAGTCTAAATGAGACGCATAATAAAAGCTCTGCATTAACTTTCCAAAGCATACACCATGAAGTTGTTGCAACGGCACCAGGGGCCACGCGTTGCACATTCCTGCGCTGAGAGGAAAGCCCGCAGAGAGCAGGGACGACTTAAGAGATGATATTTTGTGCTCACCTCTCACTTGCGCGCCAACCTCTATTGACGCTTTGCGACACGCTTCCAATTTCATGCGAGGCTCGGACCCGTAACTCCTCGGTCGATGAGAGGCCTAATAGTGGAAAACATCTGCTTATACTGTATGATGACAAGACTGGATGGTGAAATAAACTGTCATTGTTCGTCTATTTAGACGAAGCTTCGTCTCATTCAGAAATGCTTGGGAACTGCAGCTGTTCCCATATTCTGCGTGATAAGGAGAAATTGAGTGCATGGCTTTTTTTTTAACGCCACAAGCTTTGGAATCCCATTTTAGATTTATTGCATTTGTTAACTACCCAAATAATCTTTTTATCTATTCGAACTGCGTGTAACTTTTCTCATACACTCGCAGAAATGAGCTGAGGTTCAAGCGTTCTTTCGGAATTCGCTTAGTTATATACCGCCACGCTAACTGCAAAACATAGACATTATAATTATAACCAAGCTTCTTAGGTTTCATATTTCCCTTATTCCTTACAAAAATGAGCGTTGAATTTCTAGTGTTCCTTATGTCATTAGCGACCAGCCACTCAGGTGACATTTCTCGGCGGTAACCGCCATGCAGTAATGCACCACAAAAGAGACATGTGATTTCACATGAACTTTCAGATGACATTACACATAACAACTCTAGTGTTCTTTTCATGCGTTTCTTTGTCGTACGCACAAAGATATGCATGAAAGAAATGGAGCGAGCGCGAGAAGCGTTGAGAGGGCGCTGCATTTTTCTGGGGGGGGGGGGGGGGGGGGGGGGGGGCATTGCTAGCAGTCTGGAAAGAGAGAGGTGGGGCATGGGCCAGTGAACATATTCCTGAAAAATAAAGCTTTATGCTTTTAGACTTATATTTATGCGTTTCACAAAAAAATGTAACCCCTTTTTTTAGTTTCCAGATAATTGGTCGAAATCTCTGATCTTTATCTGGCGTGGTGAACGCAATGTGCGTTGCCGTTGATATGGGTGATTAACGAACTTGTTACGAGCAAGACTAAAAGGAAGAACTGAGGTTTCCGTCGGCAAAGTGGAAACTATATGCTCAATGACACTGCGATACAGCGATGAACCTCTAAATATGAAAGGCTGGCTCAATCGCAGGCTCCGCATAGTACGTCAAGGAGCGAGCGTAAGCGCGAGCTATCTTTGTGCACTTTCTATAAATCCGAACAGCAATGCAAAAATGAAAGTAACTCGAAAAAAAAACTGACCGACAAGTAGTGAACCTATGTGTAAAATAAAAACAAGAATACAGAGCCTGCTTCTTACTACTTCTCTGTTTTTTTCTCTTCTTCACAGTTTCTTGCATGATATATATATATTTTTTTTATATATATAAGATATATGATATAATTTTTTAATGTGTGGTGCTAATCAGTGGGATAATAATACCTCGCGGTAATACAGGACGTGCTACGTTCGCCGCTGTGGACGAGGGTGGCGCTGGTGAACACTCTCAAGGGTCGCTTACATTCAATAAACATAAATACCCACGAGAGCAGCAGATTGGACAGCCGTCGCCGTAGCTCAGTTGGTAAGAGCACCGGACGCGATATTCGGAGGTCGTGGGTTCGGTTCCCACCGGCGGCATGGTTGTTTTTGCTGCTGCTTTATAAGTAATCTTCTTTAGGCGATAGATTAATTTAAGTATTATTATCCCACTGATAAACACCACACATAAAAAAAATTAAAAAAACATTCCCCTATGCACCTTGGTTTCGGTGACTGTTGGCTCCCTTCATAAATTTGTCAAACGGGCGCCTCAGTTACTTTACCTTGTCTGCTAATATATATATTATATATATATATATATATATATATATATATATATATATATATATATATATATATATATATATATATATATATATATATATATATATATATATATATATATATATATATATATATATATATATATATATATATATATATACACTCGCCGAGCTGTCGATCTTCGTTCACCTCATAAGTGTTTATATTCCTAAAATATTTAGCTCGGCCTTTATAACGGCTAAGATCAAAGTGTAGTAGCTGAATATGAAATATGTGTGTCGCTGCCATGTTCGCAGGATGTGAAGCTGTCTGGCCCATTATTCCAGTAATTTCTGACCCGCAGCGCAGTCTGTACCAAGAATTAGGAATTAGGAAACGGACAGGTGGTGTTCTGAGACATGTAAATTGTCCAATAGGTTTGATACGGCCAAATCGCTGCACTTCAAGACTCAGAATACCAGTGGCACGCCCAACAAGCCTGAAAGTACCTTGTGGACAACGTTATTTTTCTCTGCAAGCATATGCTTATGCACTGGCGTTATTTGTGCACCAGAAGGAAAGAGGAGGAGTTAACTGCAGCCACACATACGATGCCGAATAAGTCTGAAAAGTACAAAAGTTCTGATTGAGTCATTATTTTCTGTGCCGATGCATTGGTAGCCTTGCCTCACCTTTCTAAACAGCACAGCAGTGTATTAAAGCGGGTGTAACGAGTGTATGTTCAATCGGCTGCACATACTTTCTTTTTAAACTTCACACGTTGACCTTACCTGTGAAGAAAAACGTGTCTTCATGCTAAGGGGACCTTAGTGCCATGGTCAGTGAACTCCCGCCTGTGTCAACAGCCAGAGACTATTGATTACGGCTTTGTGTTTTGTCTTGATGCCATGTTTTTTTAAAGACATTCTTAAATCGACTGTCAAAAGGACATTGAGATCACGCCCTATTCTATAAGATTTTTGATTACAGTGGAAGGTTCCAAGGTTCCACGTAATCTTTTTGTGCTCATGGGATTGCTTAGGGTGTGGAAGAGTCGCATGATATATCGCCATACAGGGCAGCCACGTTCATCGAAGCCTTTGCTCAGAGAGCAATGTGCTGTGGCGCGCGGGGTATACGCTGCGCAACATCGACCTTTACTCGATGCATGCGCGTGTTTCCCGGAATTTTGATGTGCGGGCAGAGAGCAAGATGCTGGTGTAACTTTGTATGACGAGTTCGCGGGATGCGTTCTCAGAGAAAGAGTGGCGAGGTGGTGCAGTGGTTGGAGCAGCAGTGAGCCGCTTCAATGTGACAAGTTTCTTTTTCACGTTTTCTATTTTTTTTTCTTTTTGCTAATATTTTTTTTATTTTGTCCCTCCTTTCTTATTATAGAATTGATTGTTTACGTCGGGTATTCCAACTGCCGGTAAGAGATCTGAGTCAAGAACCAATCATCAGAAAAGCAATCATTAGAACCATTAGAATCATTAGATTCATGAGAAAGGCAAATGAGCCTAATATCAAAAGTCACTACAGTCTTTAAAAACACTCATTAGATTTTTTTCTTAAGAGTATTTGAAACGGATTCGAGGGAGTCCTTTAATAACAAAAAAAGAGACAGATGTCATTGAACAAAGAGTGTTCTGCAAGCAATAAGAGACATCAGCAGAAGAAAAAGCTGCAGGACTACGCCATTAAGATGGATAATGAAGATAAGATTGAACTGATAAATTAGTACTTTTGCGCGCTTCTCAGGACGTTTCGTTTAAAAGATGAAATACTTATGAATTTGGCTGCGGAGATAAACAGCATGGTCCTTTTTACAAAGCACCTAAACCACAACCTTACAAGATGAATTGCGCAAGGAGGGGTCAGCCGTGCGTCCGAAGTGTGCACTGAAAAAAAAAAAGGACAGGGAGAGGGCGGCTCTCACGGTGCCTCATTTTATAGACGTATTGGTGCACCTTCATTCCCGAAAGTATGTTGGACACTTCGAAAGGCTTGCGCAAGACCTGCACATGCGAGCTGCATTGTGGTTCACCTGGAGTACTTACAAGTTTGCACCGTGTATGCACGTGCAAACATTGCGGCACACTCACGCGCGCGTACGTATACGTCCTCAGACTGTCGACAGTCCCATACAAGAAATGTAACGGCCGTTGCGTGTTCTCTCCGGCGCCCCAGGTGTGTGACCCAGTTTAGGCATTTAGCACCACCTGCCTTGGTGCAGTGTCGGCTCCTCTTCAGCTCACGGAATCATCACCGGCTGCCGATTCGTCCGGCGAAGCCGCAGACACCTCAATATCGCCGTAGCTGCTGCTGAGCAATGAGGCTCGCTTAAATTAAGTAGCGAGCGCGAATAGCGGCTGGCGGCCTCGGGCACTGCGAGCCGCATTCCCGCAGGGCCGCAATGCATCTATAGCGCGCTGAAGCGGCCCGGACCGCGCGAGGACCAGTATTAAGCAATTTCGCTACCGCTTAGTGTCACAGCGAAATTAGAGCCAGCCTGGCGCTCGCAGGCGGCCGAGAGCTTCAGGATCGTCGCCGCCGCGTCCGGTATCACACGGCTCTAATGACGGCCCATAAACACTCGACTGCGTCCATTGGCTGCGCCTAACACGCGGGCGTGGTGCGCGCTTCGGCTGTCTTCCTGCTCGTATACGAGTGCCGGTCTCGTTCACTCCTGGCCCCCTCGCGGGCCCCTGCGCTGAATCGCCTATTTAGACGCGCTTCTGCATAATTCTCGTCGATCATTTCGCGTACCGGGCGTCTGCGCAGGCTATCGTTTTCGCGTACCGTGCGCCATTAAAGAGTCGTTAATAGCGAGCGCGCCGAGGAGAGCGTCTGTTTGCTTCTCCCCAGCTCTTTGAGGGTGCCGGAAGGATTTCGGAGGCGCGCCCGTCTCGGCCCCGTGCGTTCCGCACCGACTGCTGCAGCACGGCGCTCCTCGCTGAGCGATGTCCGCGTCGCCGAAGGTCGCGCTCCCTGGGCGCCGACTGCTGCGCTGGAGCGGACTGCGAAGCGAGCCGAAAGTCCTTTGGCATGCGGCACTGCTGTCGGAGCGGTGCACCTCTCTGCTGATGGACAGATCCTCGAAGACGGGGATTTCTGTGGCCAAGTCCACTACCCGGAGGCGTGCGAGAGTTTTGGGCGTGGGTGGCGGTTCTACGCGCGAATCTCAGTCTAATGGCTGCCATTGCAGTATGTAGTGCAGTGCAGCTGCGATTCGGTATCCACAATGAGGTGGTTCTGCAGAAGGTGCGCGTGAGCAAGTCACTCGCTTTTCTGGACATGCATGCCCCCTGGCTCTATTCTAAGTAACTTCCTTCTGAGTAGGGAACCTTACTTCTTTATACTTTTGTCTTTTCTTGTAATCATTCTCTGTTAACAAAGAACATCCGTTCTTTACAAAAATAAAGAATGAAAATGATTCGGCTGATGTTGAACGCTGCTGCGAAATTCGTGATGCGGCCAAATACGGCCGGGATGAGGTCGTCTTGCGGCCGTAATTGCCGTAATCGGCCGCAAGTCCTTTGAGTGAAATCTGCACAGGCAGGTTTGTGCTCCGTCCAAAGGGGTCAGTGCGTATCTTTACCACGGGTAAATAAACGAAAAAGTGAGATGGACCAGACGGATAGCTGAAGAAAAGGAAAGCGACATACTTCCGCAGCGTGTACAACTCAAAGACAGTCGTTTCGCACTTACAGCGGAGTTGTCCGCGCGGCTGATAATACCGCGGCTCAACGTACCTCCCCGAACACACAATGCCAAACTGGCGCTTTCCACAGGAGAGAGAGAGAGAGAAAAAACTTGAAAGCGAGTGCCCGAGACCACGCCTCGCTGAAACGCAAAGAGCCTTTCTTGCGTCGCCATCCCCGTACCTCTTAGTTTAATCTCCCCGAAGAAGACGCAGGGAGGGAAAAGCAAAAGCAGCGACGATTCGCTGCATCACTGATCCGAACCAAAAGGGAGACGAGAGCGCGCGCGCAGCGAGGGGAGAAAAGAGCTTTGCGCCGTCCTGCAGACTGGAATGAGTTGCCAGAGCTTTGAATATGCTATTGCTCCCTCGCCGCAAGACAGCGCCCAGCCCCGCTGGGTCTGCTCTCCTCTTTCGCGCGCTCCCTGCTGCACTCGACGGTTGAGCTCACTGCCGCGCGCGCAGTCGGGATGCTTTGTGCTTGTCACGCCTTGGCCCGCGTAGCTGCAAATCTTGCTCGCGCCGGAGAGGGTTGTGAGAGGGGAAACAACGCGGGGGCTGCCGGCTATGGCTTCTTTTCTTTTTTCCTGGCGCCACTTCGGCCTTTAAATACGAGCATTCCGCGGAAGGAGAGCGACGGATGTGAGGAAGAAAGAAAATGAAGCAACCATCTTCGGAGGGTAGCAGTAAACGACCGGGGTCGAGGGCTTCTCATCCGGGGAGAGAGCGAGGCTTGTAGTACACGTTCGTGTCGTGCATACGTCCTTATGCACTTCACTCGCTGTGGGCGAGAGAGCAAAAGGAAGTTAAGTTCAGCTTATTGAGCACGCTTTTCACGTGGGACGTTCGAGCTTGTTCTATATTTCGTTTCACCCCATTTCGCTCATAATAACGCTTACACCGAGATGCTAGTTACTAGTGACGTTCTTTCAGCTATAGGTAATACAGCTTTGCGTTAACAGCTGGTGCAGTTATTTACGAGTACGCCAATATTAAACTGTAAACATTTAATAAGCCAGCAGCAGTAATGATGATAAAAGTACTATACAACAGCTGCCTATTTTAATGTAATGTCCTGTTTTTCGGGTGCGCAGCGACAGTGGCTCCAAGGAACACACAGTGTATACAAAAATGTCCTATGGCCGGCTATAGAATTTTGGCCCAAATAGCTATAGACCCTTCCTATTTCTTTCTATAGCTGTCTATACAGGCTGATATATTTTTCTATAGAGAGGTTAAGACAGTTGTATGGTTCCAAAGCTATAGCTTTAGTGGCATAGATTTTTCAATAGCTGTCAATAAGCACCTCTATGGGTGCTTATAGACGTTCATAAAAGGCCATAGACGGACAAAGCTTTTTCCATAGACGCCCATAGGACTTATTTGTATGGGAGCTAGGACGATAGGACTACTGTTTGCTTGCTGCCCCATTCTCATATGAGACGTCTGTCTGTCTGTTGTTGCCAGGAAGAAAGAAAAGGAAAGTGCACAGGCCTGCTCACTGGCTCAAGCCGAGCCACAATCGCTACCACGTGCAGATAGTAGGAGGGTTGAAAGATGGGATAGAAAGACAGGATAGTAAAGACGCGCTAAAGACAAGGCCGATCCCGGAAGTAGTGCAATACCGGGCCAACCGGTGACGGGAGTGAAGCATCCTTCAAACTCTCCGCCACATTTCCAAAAACAAGTCCGGACCCCGTCGAGTATCTGTTACGGGAGCAATTGGACTTATGAGACGTCTAGCGCACACTTTAAAGCCTTGCTTCCCGCATGGTCATTGGGATCCAATACACCTTATGGCCATATACCACACACGATCAAGCCTGCCTCCTGATACGGCCAGAGTATTCCTGTTGGAACACTGAAAACGTATTTTCTACAAGTGTATAATCTGACTGTTCCGCTAGCTGTACGCACAGCACAACATTGGTCGCTTAGCATGTTCCAGGAACGAACTGCCATTCTTCCTGCCATTTGAATGCTGGACCTCGCCAACAGAAGCGGAGCCCTGTAAATTCTGGGTAACCCTCAATCATCGCTACATCATGTTTGTTGGGTGGGGAGTTATCGGGTGGACAAGTCAATCAGGTATTACGAGACATAAATTAGAAAGGGCGGAAAAAAAAAGAAAAGTGCTCAGCCCGCACCGCAGAATGTTATACAGAGGGAGACCGGCTTAGAGAAGCTTAACCTACATTTGCTTCTTGTGGAAGACTCCGACTAGACACAGGGGTACAATCGCACATAGCAGATTACCGGTCATGTAGACGTTCCTGCTTCAAGTGGACACCAATATGACTTCCTATTCGTACTACATCTGTCGCGCATCAGGAATGGAAGCTGCACATTAAGCAGTGCAACGCGCACCGATATGCTTGCACAGCGACATAATTGTCCAGTATCCGTTGACGGAGTTATCATTGCGTTTGGCGAGCAAATCATGTGTGCTGAATCGCTCGTGGCTTAACTGCGTTCATGCGCGTGGCACCTGAAAAAAAAAAAGAACAAAAAATCGCCCAGCAAATGTTGAAATGCTTGAAGCATGCAGGTCTATCGGGCCACTAAAACTTACATATTTTTATATTTTGCCCATCTTATCGCTCACAACGATAGGCTACGTTTAGTACATTTCCGTGGGGCAGGAGTGTCATGCTTGCTTGGGACTTGGTTTCTTTATGTGGTATACTTTGCGCTTTCTAAAATGCTCTCGGGGCAGCGTTGGGTCTTGTGGGCGATGTTGAATACGAGTATAATTTTGCGACCATTTTGCTTCGTTTGCTGTGAATAGTTTCTATCGTTATTTTATTTCTGAATATTTGCTTATTAAATTCTTTTTTTTTCTTTGCGGTACGGGCGAGAGATGCCTCTAACCGCATCGTGATCCCATCCACCCATATCAGCTCTCATCAGCCATTCTTATTCAGCGACGCACCTCTAACGCCACTCTAAGGCGTAATTTTTGCCTTCCTTATAAGGGAGGGAAATCACTGTAGGAAATACTTGTCGGAAACAATTTGATAGCAGCAGTTGTCGTGCTGGCCTATCAGCACGTATGGTCATACCGTAAAACCGCAGGTTCGCTCGTAATATACAGAGTAATATGCAGATGTATGCCCTAAAATTGGTCGCCTAGGTAGGCTACGAGGTAAACGGCGCCCTAAGACAGGAAGGAATCCGACTTTAGTGACGCAAAGTTGCGCCCAGCATCGTTTTTTCCCTATTTCGTTTTTCTGTTACGTGGAGTTCTCATAGTTCAACTAACCGTGTGTTCCCCCTTTCGCATTAATGTACCAGGTCGGATCTCGGCAATGGCAGCGACCGTTTGTCTCGGCGCTTGGAGCGAGGCGGCGTGGTTGTTACCAAGCAGTAACAGGCAAAAAGCCGCGTCTTCCGTCGGCGTATAGTCCAAGTGCATGGCTCTGCGGCCGCGCACGGTCTCTGCTGCTCTTGCTTCTTCTTTGGGCGGCGTGTCGTGTATGCAGAGGGCAGCCGCGGAAGTTGAGCCGCCTCCGCGGAGAGAGCGCACAAAAGGCGCTGACGAAGGCGAAACGAGAAGCCCCAAATTGAGCTGCTTTCTCGCTTCTCTGCCTCCCCTCCTTTCACCTTTATCGCTCTCGTCCAATCAGGCTCCGGGGAGGAGCAGCCCCTTAATGAACAAGGAAGATCGCTGCCCTCCTTTCTTTGTCGCCGCTTTTCTCCCGTGCAGCGGCGCAGTTTTCGCATACGTCACGCCTCTTCAAAGTGAATAAAGTAAGGCGACAGACAAATTTGGGCTGAGGTGAGCGGTTTAAAATAAGAAGGCGCAGGGCGCGAAGCCGAGAAAAAAAAGAGAAAAAAAGAGGGGGGGGGGGGGCGCGAAAATTGTCCCCTCCTCTGGCGGAGACGCCATGTCGCCCCGGCGCTATTGCGAAGTGTGTACGCGGCCTGTGGGCGCCCACGGAGGCGAACGCAAGACGTGAGGAGGAAGAGGTGGTGCGAGGCGATGTATGTTTACTTTATATGCGCCGCCTTTACTTCCCCTCGTGTCGGAATATTATCTAAGAGTTTTCTTAGCACCGCGTCATTCCGGAATAGAGTATCCATCGCTTCTTGTTAGCAAGAGCAGGCCTACGGAGCGGCATAAAATAAGAGCCGCGGCGAGCAGTGCCGCTACCGCGTCTAATGGAAATGTATGGCTGATCGGGCGGCGCGGTGACGCGACGTTTTCAAAACTTACTTTGGGTGTTTTGAGAGCCGCCTTTTTTACGCACTGCCTCTACCTCGCTGCTCGCAATATCATCATACCTGACTGCGAGCCCCAAACCACCGCGACCCCGGCACCACCTGCTCCGTGTCGCCTCAGGAAAGAAACAGAAGAAAGCCGGGAGTGAAACAGCGTTCTCCACGCCCCTCAAAACGCTAAACGTACGTGGGCTCAGCGACCTCTGAGCGCAGTAAAATATTGCCACGTTCAGGGCTCTTGTTTTGCGAGGAATCGTCGCCGCGCGTTGCGAGCGCGTGCTTAGCAAATTGACATTTCCTTCGCGCGGTGCCGTTTCGGAACAGGGTGAATCGTCGCGGCTAGGTTGCTCGAGGATCGATCAAGAACGGCATTTGTACGACGATCTCTGGCTCGATGCAGTCGCCGCGCTTTTGCGAGCGCCACCGCGTGCGCGCGCACGCAGCGAGAGTGGCTTTGGAAGTGGAGCAGGGCAATAGATTGCCCGTGAGACGCGAGCGGAAATGCATTTGTTCGACGGCGGCAGTGGAGCGCGGCGAACGCGGGGTGATTCAGAACGAAGGCGCAGTTGTCGCACCGTGCCGTTCCGGGGCGGAAAATTTTGTGACAGCCCTCTGCGAGAAACCTTAGCGCCGAGCGGACGGCTTTTGCGTTCTAATAATTGGTTGCTTTTAAGACGATGTTTCTTTTCAGCACACGTGAAGGAGATTCAGAAGAGGATTTGATGTAGAGTCTTCAAGCGCTATATTATACTTAGTTTTCATAGAGAGTCCTAGATAACTTTCTCTCACGTGAGCAAAACGCGGTATTTAATGACACGCACGCACGAATGCACGCGCGCACACATGATTTTAGCTCGTCGTGCTATTCATTGCAAAGTGAGCGAGAGAGTTAAAACAATGACGAAACTTCCTTTAATGGAAAAAAGGACCCTACTCTTGTTTCCTCATGTACCTTCTTGAAATATTAATTCCAGCAGATACGGTAAAGAATAGCGTGGCAAAAATAATGTTAGTCTCTGAAGGTCATAAATCTTTGAAATGTGGAGACGGTCCTTCCGCCTGGGTTCTGTCAGCGCCTCCTGAATCCGCGCAGTGAGCTAGCCAGATTCATGGACAACCTCACAGTGTTGCACCTTATTCAACCCACAAGCCAAGTAACGACACAAAGTACGAGAAGCGGTGTTATTGGGCTGCCGGAAACCGTTTGCAGGGCGTGAAAAACAGCTACGCTACAGATTGCCGAAACTGCCCCCACGAGGATCCGCGCGTAGGGAGAGTGACTACTGGAGCCATCTAGCAAGGAGGCATGGAAGTACATACATCTCGGACCACGTGCTACCTCGAAGTCGCTTAAGTTGGTAGCACAACAATTCGTTAATCTTGTTTCCGGACAGCACTGTGTGCGTCTTGCTTTCTTTTACCTTTTTACGACCACTTGTGCGGCTGGTAATGTACTGAAGCTGCAAGGTGCACCATTGTAATGGAGTTGTTAGACATCAGAAACATAACAGCACACCGAGCTATCTCGAGTAACAGCCCAGGCTGCTGCGAGTTTCGCTTGACTCAGATCTTCTAGTGTTTTATGCTTAGCAAGATCAAGCGACACCGCAGTCAAAATTTCATGGTAGCCTTGTCAGCAAGTGGTGTCGGGAAGGCGTAGAACGCGCTTATATTACGTATGTGCAACGGATTTCTTCGATTCTCGGTCGTTTGTCTTGTATATGCCAGAACAGAAAAGAAACGAAGGTTTAGTATTTAAGGGACAGTAAGGACAAATAGCAGTTGGCCTGTATCGACAGGGTACTGCATTCTAATCACAAAGAGACAACTTCACCGAAAGCGGAGCTTTTATAAGCTAGAAAAGACTGAAAGACAAAATGCAAGCGTCGCCATTAACGGCCGATTTCGAAATTAAAATGCGTGCGTCGGCCAACGCTGTCGTCAACACAAATTTGTACGGCGCGGATCCCAGAGGTTACGCTATACCGCCATTCATTTCAAAACTGAGGCAACGCGTCCCTTTCGGTGAGGACGTCACGAGTTAGAACTGAATGAAAGGAAGATTTTTAAATCCAATTCTCTTGGCTATATATACATCTTTCGCTGCCAGGCAAACGTCAACATTGCCAGAAAGAGCCGCAGATTCAATTTTCATTGGCAACAATAATTTGGTTTAGTTGTTCTCAACGTCCGTTTAAGAACTTGTTGAAGAAGCTACACGTGTTATTTTATGAGACTCCCAACATTAAAACTGGCGCGTTACGGGCGAAGTTAGGATGACATATTCCTGTCGGCACCTTCTTAGTCTCTTTGCACTGTTTTCCATCGCACTAAAACGTGGACAAGCTGGTGGACTTTGCCGCATCAACGGCTCGAGGGAGCGAAAAGACCAGTAAGTTTATGACAAGTTTATGACAATAAGCTACCAGCTATTATTTGACTGCCACTGTCTGTCTTGGCGTGCCACCGATATTCTACTTAATTTCTTAGCCATTACGTGTATGTAAGCACCATTGTTCGCGCCTGACTCAGCATCTGAGTCACTGCTGTATACGGTGCCTAGTTTTGTTGTGTGTGGACAATTGTACAATGCGTCGATGTCCTTCTTTTCTTCCTCTTGACTTTACTGTAAAGTCGCCTATTTTATCTTTTATGCTTAAATGTTGCATACTGTACAATCATAGATTGGTTCTTTTAGTTCCGTCAACAAGAAATTTGTGTTCATACTACGCGCAAGCATTGTTTTGTTTTACGCTCTTTCGTTTTCTTGTGCTATTGAAAAGGAATTGCTACATGTTGCAACCATTATGTAAAAACCCACTCCTGCCTAAGACCGCGCAATAAGGCTAGCAGTGCCATATAAATAAATAAAATTGGTTCCAGCTTCCGATGCGCCTATTGTCCTGACCACATGACTGGGTGCCATAGCAACACCCCTGCGCACATTTAAGACTGCGCAGTGTCGTCCATGCTCATACATCGCCATCGCAAGGCTCGATTTCTTAAGCCCTTATTAGACTCCCTACGTGCACCCCCCCCCCCCCCCCTTCTTTGGCGTTGCTCTCGTCTTGCAGCCCAGTGCTCGCTAATTTGGAATATTTCCCAAGCGCCTTTTTCTTCGGGCTCCCCTCGGCGACCCTCCGCATAGTAATTATGGAGCTGTGTGCGCAAGCGCGAGAGCCTATAGCGTCAGAAAAACGAGTAACCTCCGCTGGGCCCTCCTCCGCAAAATGATCCAAAAAAGGGCAAAAAAGGCAGAGGCGAACCATCAGCGAGTCGGCGAAGAAGAAAAATCGCCGCCCACGAAGCGAAGACACACAAAGGGGGCCCAGAGAAGCGAAGGAAAACCAGAAGAGAAAAAAGACGGACGGCGAAGGCAGGCACTCACGTCGAGGGGCAAGTAAAAGAGCCAAGAATTCAGACGCCTCCAGATCAAACTTTAATTGGAGGAGCGCAGCAGGTGAGCGAGGGCGGAGGCGAGGTGAAAGACTTGCCGCATAATCTAGGCTGGCATCGATTTCTCTCCCGTGCGCCGGGCTCGGCCTCACCTTCGGGCTCCTTGCTTGATCTCACTAATGGCAAAATCTTCTTTCTGCGCTGGCAAAATTTCCGGCGACCTCGCTCCTACCGGCTTTTGCTTGTCCGAGGGAGGTGGGTGCATGCGCTCACTCCCCGCGGCTCGAGTGTTCCGGCGCGCGCATACAGGCCTCTGTCGGCCGGGCCCCGAGTGCACGCGCTGCTCGCGCCCGCCGCTGTCCGTGCCAGACGAGATGAATGGCTCCTAATGAAGACGTTCATCGGGGGCGCACCAATGCAGCGGCTCATCTATTCTCGGCATTATCGGCACTGCGGTTTCCCCCAGCGTGGGGTGCCGCTCTTGCATCAGATGGTTCGACCCTTCCGGTGACTGGCTATATGCCTGGTTGCGCGGCCATACTTGCCAGCGGATGCGCAAAACGAAGGCAAGGAGCTCCCGCGGAACCTAACACGAACGCTGGCATACGCGTCGTTTCAGGGCATGCGCGGCGCTGCTTGTGGTCCCAATACAAGATCCTGAAAACACACCCGGGTGGTTGCCGGCTTGTACAAACTGCCCACGGGCGCATCATTTTTTAGTCTCGTCTGCTTAACATGTTCGCACATTGTCATCAGAAAGGACACGTCCTTGCCTTCGCGCGGCACGCCACGATGTAGCAGCGGTTTCACATGACTGCAAGCATATTTGAAGGTTAAATGCGACTGTATTCACCATTCGCTTCTATAAATCCATGATGTAGACATTATGTTTTCAGTCACATCGTAAATAACAATATGAAACTTGGTCCTGGGCCATTTTTTAGTTATCTTCGTTTACTAAATATAGACTTCGTTAACTCGGCGACTGTTTATTATGCTGCATTCTTTATCGTATGTATGTTGCCTTTTGCCGGCTGTATACTTCATTCAGTCGTTTTCTGAGGCACAACTGTTCTATATTACATATGTTCTGTATATATGCAGTCACGAAAAATATGAGAGAGAACAAGTTCTCTACAGAAAAGTGCGAACTTCTTGGTTATTTCTCTATTAAATTTCAGAATGACTTTTCGATATTAGAGAGGAGAAGGAAAAATGGTTTGAGAAGAGTGAAAAAAAAAAAAACTGTGCTTGTCAGACCTATTCATTAAATCATTAATAAATAAAAGCTCAAACTATGTTAGCTTTCTAATTTCTCACGACTGTATATCTACGTACCAGACATAACAGAGATACGCAGTATCATATATATAGTTTCCGGGCTGAATTTTTATGCTGTTCCCTGCCTGGGATGAAAAAACAACACTGCTCCGAGGTATCGTACTATAGCAGCGAAGTTACACGACCAAAAAAAAAACAATTAAAAATGCTTTTAATAACAAAGGAAACACAGGCAGCAAAACTAGCATCTAAAGAGATACTATGGTCAATTTCACTGCGGACATTTAATTTTTTGCCCCCCTTTTCGCATTGCTTTACCGCACTGACTTGGCCTTGCATGGTAGGCAGGAAGGCAGGCGTCCTTCCTCTGCTTTTCCTCGTTTACTCCCTTCTCTATGGCTACGACAGCGAAGGATGAGCCCGCACTATTCAGCGTTGGCGTTGGCCGGGAGGAGCCATGGCCCGTTCGAGAGAGAGGCGAAGAGAAGGGACCGAGGGAAGCCCCGAGACTGTGGCGTCCCGTTTTCCTGTCATCGCCAATGTCGCCCCCGGAGATGCTGCGCACGAAGACTTCAGGGCAGAGCCTCCCTTCACACCTCTTTCTTTCGCCGTTCCCTTCGTGCCAGCGTTTATTGTCAAGGTCTTGATGAGGTCGGACAGCGCCGCCAGGGGAAAAGTGATCGCTCCGTCGAGTTCGCCGGCTGGCCGCAGCAGCGGGTCAGAGAGCACCGTAATTATGGCCGAAGCACTCAACGCCAGGCGCCCTGGGAGACACCCCGGGCAGCCGCGTCAAAGAGGCAACAAAAAAGCGACAGGCCATGTGAGGCACGGGCGTGCATTTGGTTGGCGACTAAGGCGCCAGGGGCGCCATGATTTGTAGACGCCAAACAGAGGGCTGCGCTTGGCCGTATATGACGACGTAGAGTGCACGAGATGCACTGATGGGAAGCTTGGCCTACTCTCAATGTGCACATCACGCAACTGTAACAACATGTAACATAATACTAACTACAGTCGTACTTCGAAAAATTTTTGGGCCGCTAGGGCGCCGATGTATCGATTAATAGCAGGCTTTCTTACTGCAACAACCCCAGAAAATGTGAACAAACTCTTCTGGTCTTGGCGACTGCCACCACGCACGCACTAGATGGTGCTGAAGATCCAACCATTACAGCGGGAGTTTTGAATGTTCAGTGCACCCCACTGATTTTCTATGGCCGTCAGAGCTACTCGGTGCGAGCGCAGGAAGCACTTTATAAGTCAGTTCCTGCAGCCAGAGCGTGGGAAGACTAGGCATTCCGTAACAACATCTTCGCGCACCAGCTCACCATAACCTTTACTTTTCTCTAAATTACAAGTGAAAATATTCCCATTGAGTTATGCTGTGTTCGCTACTGGCGACCGACAGATGGCGCAAGTTGTTGATGTCCAAGAAAGCTGGGCATGATAATAATAATAATAATAATAATTGGTTTTTGGGGAAAGGAAATGGCGCAGTATCTGTCTCATATATCGTTGGACACCTGAACCGCGCCGTAAGGGAAGGGATAAAGGAGGGAGTGAAAGAGGAAAGGAAGAGAGAGGTGCCGTAGTGGAGGGCTCCGGAATAATTTCGACCACCTGGGGATCTTTAACGTGCACTGACATCGCACAGCACACGGGCGCCTTAGCGTTTTTCCTCCATAAAAACGCAGCCGCCGCGGTCGGGTTCGAACCGAATTGCAAATTATTCACTATTACAGCGAGATTTATTAGAGTAACGGGGAAGATAATTATCCCACCTGCCTAGCTTTCTGCCTTTCTCTCTAAATAAACATGCCCCTCTCCTTGCTTTCCTTCTATTGGGCCTTTTCCACTCCAGCTCGCGGTTGAAAATATGCTTGCAATACTGTTAAAAGAAAGCATGGAAAATTGGGACTACTACGGAACTCGAGTAATGCAGCACAGAATTAAAAAGTAGCTCAGTAATAACCACGCTCGAAAACGCAAATCTGTAACGTGTCCAAACGCCGATAATACCACTGATCTTCGTGCTAATAATGCATGCCAGGGTTGTCGGTTCAAGTCTAAGTTGAAAAGAACTCGTATGCAAAGATTATTCATTGTGTTTACGGACGCATTCTACATCCCACTTGCTGTTAGAAACATACCGCCGCTTGAGATCGTGTAAACGCATGGTTCAAAGTGATTACTCGCCACGACCCCTTGATGGTAGAGAACAGTGTGATATTCAGAAGGTCTATATTCCCTAATGGGGGCATAGCCAGCAAAATTTTCATCTCCAGTAGGAAAGCGAAACCTGCTATAAATGTTTGATGAATGCCTCCTACATGATTTGGCAACACATCTACGCTTGGCGAGTGTCTATGATAAGGGAGTCATAATGTGACAGCTGAAATAATAAGGCATGCCTGCTGATAGCCTGCTCTCGACTATGATCACGTCTTATGTGGAGTTTCTGTTCTGATGCCGTTTACATTTGCCATCTTCTGCGGCAACACCCTGGCTTTAGCTTAAATTACCTGCAAGATGCTCTTGTGCCTGGACAAGCGCTGCCTTCGCGCCGTGCGGAATGAGTTCCCTGCATGATGTTCTTCCGACGCAGAGAACACAGCTGGACCATGAAAATAATGCTGAGTGTGTTCGTATCTCCGCGTGTGTTTTAAATGGGTGGTTTCATGTGGTCGTCAGTTTGTTTCGTGTTTTCGTCTGCAAAAGCCTGCAAGGGCTACTGCCAGGCAGAACTAGCCACTCTTCATTATAATGTTCCTCTGTAGTCAGTTGGTAGGTTGAACAGCACACAAAAAAAACCGGGCGTCATTAATTTGGTCTCCGCACAAATCAGCAGTTCACCGTACTGCCCTACATGCATAGGCGTGCCTAAGTCTCTCCGCAAGTGGTGCAAACGTTTATGGTAGTGCCTGCTTATGTCTTTTGACCAGCAGGAAACCACGTGGGTGTGCGACAGACCTTCGGTTCTGGAAAATATAGCGGCTGACACTCAAGGAAGACGACAACGAAAACCTGCTGGACGCTCGACACTCGTGCGTGCTCTGGCAAACTCCGACTGATCGCAGGGCGTTCTGCTGATTGATCGCGATGTAGCGCTCTATAAGAAGGGCTTTACTACCCGTAGTGGAGGTACCGCGATCTCCTCCCCCTTCTGCTCCACATCCGAGCCTTGCCTACCGCTTTCGCAATGCCTGAGACCGTCGCCCAACCAGTAACTCCTCCACTGACCTCTGTTTCGGAGACACGCGCGGCGTAGCGCCCCGTAAGATGGACAATAATTTGCGCTCCCCACATCCTATGCTTGTTAGGAGAGGCACTGCCCCCCCCCCCCCTTTCCTCCCCTTTGTGCATGCCTATGCCCCCATGCTTTTTCACTAACTCTATAAGAAATGCCACGTTCTCACTTCAAATCACAGCAACAAAGTACACTTGTGACTTTTTTTTTTAGGATCAGTGACTGTGGGCATCTTCATTTCCTCTATGGCTTGAATTTCTGCGCAAAGTAACCGATAAATTATTATTCACATCCTATTAGTCGCTATAGACACTAACAGTAAGATCTGGTAGGGGTAAGTAAGGTAATAATGCGCGGTGTCTGGGTTTAACACCCCAAAGGCGCACGCGGGCTATGAGAGGCACCGTAATGGAGGCTCCGAATGAATTTAGACAAATTGATTTTTGACGTGCTGTCACATCGCACCGCACCTGGACGTTTTCGCATTTCGACTCCATCCAAATGCGGCCGCTGTGGCCGGGATTTGACCCCGCGACCTTGGGCTCATCAGCTGACGCCAATGGTCATAATGCGTTCGTATGTGTGTTGAGTTGGCACGTTCCGCTTTCCTGTCTGTCTATGTAAAGGCAACTACATCACTGTGCAGGAATGAGGTGCATCATTCCTGATGATGATGATGTGCATTGTGCAAGAATGATGCACACTGCCCTTACTGGAAGTCAATCTACATATCAAGGTTTACTAATTACTGCCATACTTTATCTAATAACGCATTCCAATTGGCAATCCGGAACAAGCGTTCTTGTTCCATGAGCCGGAGAGCGCGTTTCAAAGGGAGATCTTGATTCAGATCCTGAGTTCTGATTGGCTACCACGACGCTGCAACGTATTTGATGCTCCTTCGTTTGGTCGCTGAGTTGCCCCAGATCGCAGGTAAGAAAAAGTGGACAGACCACAGGAACTGTGCCGGAACTGCTTGCCAGTGACACCTGACGGTGCGTGCCCATATGTGCAGCGCCCTTCCTAATCGTGCTTTGCTGCTCACCCACGCATTTCCATAAGAAACAGATTTTGTGATCCAAAAGCCGCAAGGGGCCGCTCTTTGTTTCCGCTGACAAGCTGGCTGGTGGATAGCATTAGCGCGTGCGAGCCGTTTTATCAATCGATCTCTATCTTGAGCCACTAACGCGGCGAATCTGTTCAGTGTGTCAGCACCACGATAGCACAGAGTTATTTCTTGTTACTGAGAGCAAGCTTGCGGAATAGGGGCTCGGTATGCTGTAGGAAGCAACGCGCGGCTTCCACTTAACTCCCGAATCATTAGGTAAAGACGAATACATCGAGGCGGAAAACGGAAGTTATGTCAAATTTCCTCTGTTCTCTCCAATTTTGCTTGCCTGCGATCTGGAGCAATTCAGTGCGCAAATGAAGGTACACAGCATACGTCGCGACGTCGCGGTAGCCAATCAGAACTCAGAATCTGAGCCCAAATCGCCCTTTAAAACGCGCTTTCCGGTTCATGGAGCAAGAGAGCTCTTTCCGGATCGGCGACTGGAATACGCTATTCGATCCGTTAGACGGCAAAACCATCGTGCAGACGAGTTCGGACCTGAATGAAAAAACAAACCACTAGGGCCGACAGGGGAGATGGACTTCTCTCCTGGCGTTCATTGACTGGTGTTACAATAAAGTTGTTTCTCTCTCTCCAGTAAGGAGAAAATACCAAACACCGGTACAACTACTATCGGCATTTACCAGTCTGGAGCTCAGTGGTTTGAGGCCGCGTTGCCATCCGCTTGCTCTGCGACTGTGCGACAGCGCCATGTCCTGGACGCTCCTCTTCGTTGCGACCATCAGCAGAAGAAAAGCAGACCGAGAGTTTACCAAGCGTCATAAGCACACGTGCGAGAGCGAGTTCATGGTCACTCGAGGCACTCGCAGTGAGCGCGCGGCGCCTAAGTGACCTAACGCGGTGCGGCCCCGCAGCCGCTCCTTCCGCCGCAGCCGTGGTCTGTCCACTTTTGCCCACGCCTGGGTATAAGTGTTCAGTAACTGAAACTAGCTCCGTGGTGCATTATATTAAACGGCTATTCGACGCTTTGAAGCAAGCTTAGAGTATACCTATACTACAATACGCTTGTCATAAATATTGGTTGCATTTTTGGAGTCATGCTGAACTGCATTTAGGAAATATGAGCAGCACTTTCAGTATACGCCCTACCTAACAACATGTGCAATCTGGACATCCTGTGAGCCATGTTATAAGAAGGTAGCAATCATTACAGCGCTGCGTCGTTTGTGATTTTGATGACAATGCATAACCGTTAACCTGATAACCTAAGTGCGCAGACTGCCCGTTTGTCGCTGTTTCTCTTTCGCTACCTTCAAACTTTGTTTGCTGGGGATAATTCCCTCACGTGACAATCACCACTGCAGGCGAAAATAAAGTGACTAAAAACGAGCGTGAGTAAATTTTGGGAACCGGCCTCGCGTGAGCACACAATGCAGCGCCCCCCGCGAGGGAGAGGAGTCAGCGCGGGGGAGAAGGGCGCGCGGAAGATAAATATAAAGTGTCGTTGGCCCAGTGTATTTTTCACCTGCCTGCGAGCCGTCGGCCCTCCATCAACGCCCACGGCGCTCTGTCCTTATCGCACGGTGGTACTGCGCTTAACGGTTTGGGCGTTTTCCGTCCGTCCAAACATTAATGGCCAGTCCGCCTTCTCGCCGAGATCGCTTTCTGCACTTTGCTGCGGCAAGGATACCGAAGGTTAATGGTTCCTCGCCGCTTTTGCGTCTCTCTCGCTGCTTCAGTTTCGAATCTGGCGATAAATTTGCACCCGTATAGTGCCGGCCGTATACACTGCGCACAATCTTCACGGCGCCTTTTGTTCATTCGCCATTGCGCCTCGCGTCTTGACGCGAATACATGAGGCGCCAAGCTGCTTTAGACGTGAAACCGGGCCTTCGCGGTCGTCTTTTAGGAACAGGATACAGGCATGGTAGAGCTCTCCTAAATGCACGACCTGCGACTCACGCGCTGCTTCGCATGCTACGTGCAGCATGTCGAACGCAACAGCGGGCGCATGAAAGTGTGAGCATTGTATGCGGCAGGTGGTGGCTGTTTACTCCACCTTTTTTTCATAGGTAGTTGCTCGCAGTTGTCAAATGACTTTTCAAAAAACCAGCAACCAAGAGGTGACATTCTCAAGACGCAATTTAGGTGTTGCAATGCATTCGCAGGGACAAAACGCTTAATACTCTACAACGCACAGACCCGTCACGGTGGCTGACTGCCTTTGGCGTTCGGCTGCTTATCCCAAGGTCACGGGTTAGATCCCGGCCGCATTTCGATGAAGACGAAACAGAAAAATGTTTGAGTGCTGTGTGATGTCAGGTCATTTAAAAGAACCCCAGGAGGTCGAGATGAGTCCGGAGTCCTCCACTACGGCGTTCCTCATAGCCCAAGCGTCGCTTCGGGATGTTAACATCCACAATTTACACTTCTACAAGGCAACGAGCCAACTTGACCCGTTAGAGATGATCAATAAAGAAGCGAAGTTGCTTATAACCATTTATTCTAAATACACCCACCTCTCATAATATACACCAACGCGACCATTAATCGGGCTAGTGGATTGCACGCTAGCCAGATCCCTCACACTACTATGCACCCAGTGTGATCTGATAAGGTTCGAAAACATAGCTAAGCAAACCACATCGGCTCAGTTCACACCACTGTTGAGAACTGTAGCAGGAGGACATCCTCCGCTACACAGAGGGCCGACTATTATCAGCACAACCATCGCCACTTCCCGCCACGTCACTTTGGACTCAGGCATGTCACCCTAGGCATGTCACACTTGTGGGGACCAAACTTTCGGAGCGAATGAAGAGTACTTCATGACTTGGACACGCGGCATGTTACTGGCTTTATTGTCCTCGTCATGACCCGTTCAGTGCTACCCATTCCGGCCACGAGTGTTGTCCTCGCGTGTGCTTCAGTATGACTACCCTGACGCGCAGACTCAGACTTCATTATAGTCCCCTATCCACGTACATGAATAACGCAGAAATGCTGCAATTAATCGAGTGACTAATTTGGACTATGTTGCTTATATTATACAGCAAACTTTAATATATTGTGACTGTTCGATGCGGCGTTCCAATTTAACTCTGTGTTTTTGTGAAAAATTTCCGAAAATATCAGAATTTCAGAAATTTGGACCTATGTTCTTGACAGACTTTGCAGTTTCGAAATAAACCGATATAAAATGTATAAGCTACGCCTCCTAGAGCATGTAAAGTGGACGAAATTGACACCTGCGCTTGAGCTGTCTAGAAAATTTTTCGCTTGTTCCATGACAATTTCAGAGGTCTCAAGAAATTATGGCACAAAAGAGTAAATTTAAAACAATTTTTTTTTGCTTTAAGCCATCTGACAGGTGTCACTTTGATTTTGGATTTCCTTTTGGAGTAACTGCTTTAAAAGTAAAAAAAAAAATGGAATTCTCACTATTTTAGGCATTTTGCTCAATGCTTGTAAAGTTAAGAACCTATGTCAGGATTTTCTTTGGAAAGTTAATAGACCTTTACTTTCTTTTTTAATGTCAAACCTAATTCATCAAAGTTTGCTCCGCGGCTGTCGAGTAAAGCCATTTCTCCGTTTTCCTGTTCAGACGGTGAACCTTTTTCCTGAAGAGTATGGAGTTGAAGACCATCCTATAGATACATGCAGAGATGCCTGCCGAACATAACCGGAACACGGGTTCGTGGATACAGCGTTTCACCGTCCAAGAGTGTAAGTTTGCGCCCATTGCCACCATGAATCAAAGCTTGCCATGCACTGGGAATCTGCGGCATTGTTCACTCCATTTTCACCGCAACCTGCCTTGAGTTGACTAGAAACTCGTCATATACTTTGATGCTGGCGGGGCTGATTAAGCCCACAACGAGGCGCATACAGCAGAGAGTAAACCCTCAGAACGTTTTATCTCCACCTACTCTGTATAGCCGCACTAGTGCAGCTCTCAGCGCGATTACTTGCAACCATATCTCACAAAGAAGCCGCGTTGGCCAAGGGCAAGCACAGGAAGACGGCTCATAACTTCAGCTCCAAAGCTTTTCTAGTACACACAGACACACAATCGACTCATAGTTCCGATGCCACCTATAATGAGCATAACGGCCTAAACATTGGCCACATTGTCATAAACGGCGTCGTACTTTCCCTGCATCGGCTCAGTAAGGTTGCTGTACCTTGTGACGGAGAATTCACGCAGCGTGTTGAGGCTCTGAACTGAGGGTCTGACTGAAAAATCGATTGCTTTGCCAATTTCTGAGTTTCAGTCATGTCAGCTGTAGCATGATTCTTGTGGATCCCAGCTATGTACTTTCTTCTACGCGGAAACTGGACCAATTGAGCTTTTGCCACACTGATCATTGGCGTCTGCGCACACCCTTTACTAATTTCATTACCTGTGTAGATCTCATGCGGTGTTACAGGCTTTGTCAGCGATGTTTTTAATTTAGCACAACTATCCACACGCCCAGCTTTCTAATAATCGAGTTCTGTGGAGAAACTACACTATAGCGAACACCGTCGGCCGCACAAGACCCGTTCTCACAACTGCGGTGACGAACAGCGTAGCGCGTCCAATAAAAGGTAGGCGGCGAAGAACGCACGAGGGCGCAATGCCAAATGCTGCAGGGACGCAAGCAGGCTGCGGAGTGGCAATGTAGGGTGTCTTAATGGTTATTACCATGTCCACAATAGTGTTGAGGGCGCCTGATTAATATCGCATTATTTCTGCTTTTTTTTTTCTTTCAAGGAAAAACAAGGAGGCTTTATATTCAGGCGGTAATGATTTTTGGCTTTCCAAAATAATATTTAATTTTTTGTTTAAACTTTGATTATTGAGTATTCGACAATATTTCGGCATATATACGAGTATGTACCTCCTGTCGCAATCGTTCTCTCTGTAGCTTCCAGTCTGCGACGAGGACCGATGCCTAAAGCAGTTCTTGCGATCAAGAAAAGAAAGGGAGGTGATGGGGCAGACGGCAGTCGTTACTTTCTTATTTTATTGGCGTCATCGCTTATAGCCGGTCGTTAACGACGTTACAAAACGTATCCAAGAGTTTGAGTTTGTTCGGTGATGGAAGGCTGCCGAATCGAAAATGCGATTATCGAACACCGGCGTTTATTTCTTTGGCGGCACTCGTGCAATGCCATCCAGTCATGCGGCTCTTCCTTGGCGATGTCACGACGAAAAGCAAAGGGGCTGAGGACACGATACCCGCGCGGAGAAAAGAAATATGATTGATTCTCCCCGAAGATCACCACCGCGATAAGGCGGGACTGCGCACCTCGCTCGGGCGTCCACCTCGCTGTGCGCGGCATGCCGCGGATGCTCCTCGGCTGCCCGAGCCTGACGCGCGGCCCCTGCGGTTCTCTGGAATTCTATGCGACACGTGTTTGCGATAGCCGCGCGAAAAGAACGAAAAGGCCGAGAAAACAAGAGGCACCTATCTTCGCAGGCGCCTGAAATATCGGGCAGTCGCTTTTGAACTTTCTCTTTCGACATATGGCAGAAAGCAGTAGGGGAGAAAAAAAACTAGTCAGCGTGCGACATGAGATATGGAGGCAGTTGACCCCTAATGTAGTCTGCCTTTCAGAGAATGGCGACTTGGGGCAGCGCTGGGGCACCCAGCAGGTGTCGTCGGCTCTTTGGAAACGTTGCCAATACCTACATTCGCGCTCGTTTTTCCTGACGCTGGCGGGATACCCGAAATATCCGCTGACGCGCTCCGTTCGCGCCTAACTGGCCACAGACACGACGCATCTGTTTGCTGAAGAAAAAAAAAATTACCTTGCTTGCGACCGTACAATAAATGTATCTCGTTGACTACCAAGTGCAGCGTCGAAAGTGCCGCTTCTTTTTCTCTGTGCGCGTGTATTCGCTATTGAAAAACTTCAGCTTCTGCGGTGCTGCGTTTCCGCCGCCTGCACCGCAGGTGCGTTAGGGTGCTATACGGTGTTCATGATGCCCCCGTTGACGCCTCCATCGCAGCCCAGTCGCCGGCGCCCGCGTCACAACTGCATAGGCGTGCGTGAGTCAGTGCGTTCGCGAGGCTGCACAGGCGCTGGGCATTAAGACGGGGCGCAGCTTTCGTTTTCGCGGTTCTCGTCCTATTCCGTTCTGCGCGCAGAAAAGCGAGGTGCGACGCGGCCTTCTCCCCTTCTGCTCACTCTCCCAAGTGGCTTGGCGCTGCAATAGGAAAGATTGTAATTTATAGAAGGCACGACGGAACGGCGAAACAGTCTTCTATCGCCTCGCCTTCGCACCGACCCATAGCACACGCAGACGAACATTGAGCTTGCTAAGAGAGAAAAAGAGAAAAAAAAAATAAAGCGCGTAAAGAAAGAGAGTCCGTGGGGGTTGGCAAGCATTTACCCCGGTGCCGCCACTGGCGTCTTTGTTTCTCTCTTTTTTTCTTCGGCGCCCCTTTTATTTCCGAGGTCCAATTATTAGAGAACACCTCGGAATGAACTGCTGCAACAGCGAATTAGGTTTCTGCCGAAGAGAAAAACTGCGATAGCCTCGCGTGGGCCGAGCGCGAAGCTGCTGCGCCCCCTGCGTGTGACTCCTTACCTGATTTGCATGGCGGGAACCGGGCACGAGCGTGGCTCGGTTTTCCTGCCTCTGCAGAATTTGTTCCTCCTGCCACGGGGGTGATCTGCCGGGAGCGAGAACGAGCCGCGCGCGCGCTACGAATGTAGGCCGGCGCCGATGAAGAGGGGATTGTAGGTTTCCGGCAGACAGAAGCGGCCCAGCACACCGCCACTGGCTCGCTTCTCTCGTGCTGCTGCGTTTGCTGACGCTTCATTGCTTTCATTTCTTTTTGTTATTCCTTGTCGTGCAGTCTCCCTTCGCGCTTAGGTGTATTTTTCTAGCACTCCTGTTCGTTTTCCTTCCTAACTTTTTTTTTTTTATCGCTCTTATCCCAGGGCGACTCGGGAAGAAGGCGTGTGACGGCTCGGGGTTAGGCCTGGTCGGCAGCCGCTCTCCTCTGCTTTTCCAGCCTTGCAATTTGGACAAGCGTGCTGTAATCCGTTGGTGGCGGCGTCTCGCCTTTGCTCCGTAATCCACACTTACCGTCTGCGCTCTGCTCTGGCGCCGTCTCCCTCTCTGCCGGGTTTCGGCGGGCCTTCTCTCACCCTCCCTTCCTTCGTTTCCCCCCCCCCCCCCTCTTTCTCGTTTCCCAGACCCGGTCTTTTTGGGCGAAAAAATGCAGATGTGAATGCGTACTTTACCACGGTCTGACTGACGCCTGCCGAGAGGAGAGGAGGGGTGCTTCGGCTGCACTTAAATATACGGCGGAACGAACGTTTAAAGCAAAGACAAAACGGGATACCGAATGATAGAGAGCTTTTGTGTGTATTCCGCCTGGGTATTACTCATTTTCGATTACGTATCACGCTCGCGGGATCTTTGAGCTCCGGGTGTAGTTTTTCTTTGTTTTTTTTTTGTATTGCTTCTTTTGTTTCACTCGGCCGCCCAGACGGCTCTTGGAGTTAACGATGCCATGGGATTTGCGCGTGCAGAAACACGTCAGTATGTGCTGATGAACGACACGGCGCCTATAAAGCTTTGTAGCTGTTTTTAGTCCGTCGTAAAGATCACTCTCCTGCGTATGGGGCAATTACTCATTTGCGCATCATCGCTGCTGTTTGTTAGCTGCTAATCTGGGCACCGAATGTTGGCAAAAAAAAAAGAACCCACTATTACGCAACGACGTTTGAAGGTACGAAACTTGACCTAATTGCAGGAACTGGCCCCATTTTATATTGGTTTAGTAACTACCTCACTGACTGTACTCAGTTTGTCGAAATTACACAACGCTAAGTTCGCGACAGCTAATGTAACGTCCGGTGTACCACAATGAAGTGTTGTAGTTCCAGTATTATTCTTAATATTTATAAAAGACCTACCAGCAAGGATTTTCCAGAATATTATACTTTTTGCCGATGATTGCTTACTTTATCAGCAAATCAACTCTGTCAGTGACCTTATAGCTTTAAGTGACGCCTGAACAGCACTGACCAAGGGGCGCGAAGGATGGCAGATGACCATTGACGTTAACAAATCTGTTCTTCTATCTCTAACCAGGAATAAATGCCGATCGCTTTTTCAGTACACCTTCTTTATTCTTTATTCAATTCTTTATTGAATTTTTACCCCGCTTAGCCTGAAGGCGCTACAGCAGGGGGGTTACAATGATGAAAAAAAAAACACATCTTCATTCATGCAGCACACTTTCTGACTGATTCCATTCACTGATAGAACGTAGAAAAATTGAATTTGCGTACATTTTAGTTCTGGTACGGCATTCCAAAATCTTAAAGCAGTGATCAATACGAGAAGATACATAATGGGGCCTGTGTAAATATTTTTCCTCTTGAATGCCGGTTTTATCATGGAATATTTGATACCGCAGTTTAAGGCGCAATTTTCTTCTTCGAGAAGAAAGACTTTCCCACCCTAATTATATTTTTCATGTCGGTACAGCTATCGCCTCCGGAGTATCGACGAAGAACGAACCTTGCAGCTCTGTTCTAGATTTTTTAAAGCTTATTGCTCAGTGTTATTTTGCCATGGGCCCCACACCGCACATGCGTATTTGAGCATGGGTCGAACGTATGTGACAACAGCAGTTGATTTTAGATGAGGCGGCGCGTGACCTAGATTTCGTACTAAAAAGCTTGGGGTCTTTGCAGCCTTCGCGACCACCTTGTCAATACGAGTATTCCAAGAACAATCGGCCTAGAATGTCACACCCAAATATTTATACTGTGGTTTTTGCGTCAGTGTATTGTTGTTGATGGTGTACAGATATGTCAACTTCGTTTTTTTTTACGTGTGAAGGTAACATGAACATACTTTTTGGTGCTCAACTTCATTCTCCATCTCGAGCGCCATTCAAGAACACATGATAAATCACTTTGTAACTGGGCAACATTACATTCATTTCTAATTCTTCTGCATAAAACACAATCATCGGCAAACAGCCGCATATTAGAACCGATCCCTGAACAGGTGTAATTTATGTAAACTAAAAACAAAAGTGGCCCCAGAACTGAGCCCCGTAGGACACCCGATGTAACGTCTACAAAACTGGATTGCTTACCATTCAATTACACGCACTGACGGCGATATGATAGTTTTCGATCTAGGCAAGAACTGTACGGTCAGTATTTAGTGCGACAAGTTTACTTAAAAGCAGAGTGGGAAACAGTATCAAACGCTTTGTGAAAGTACAGGAAAAGGCAATCTATTTGTCCGCCGTTGTCCATATCAGATGCGAGGTCATAATAAAATTCAATCAGTTGTGTTGTGCAAGATATGCCCTTACAGAAACCATGTTGTTGTGAAGCCAGCAAGTTGTTTGTTAATAAGTGTGTTCATCTTGCACATGTAAGCCAATACAATTACTTCGGCGTAATACTAACCCCTGAACTCAGGTGGCATTATCATGTTATAAATCTCACGTCAACCACACTAAAACAATTATTTTTCATTAATAGGAGCCTCAAACCAGCATCAACTAAAAGAAAGTTACATATGAAATATACGTCGACTATTCCTAAAGTACACAAGCACCATGTGCTTTCTTTCCGCTAACGAGCTGATTAAAAAAACTTTAAGGAGTACAAAGAATGGCACTCAGATCTATATTTTACAAATACAGGTTAAAAAACACACCAACAATATTACTCAAACACGCAGGGCTCCTAACCCTTTAAAACAGAGCCAAATTAGCGCGCCTTAAAACCATGTATCAACTCATGACAAAATACATTGAAACTGAATACTTCATTATAAATATCAAAATCACAAATGAAGCAAACACGTTATAACCTCGTGCTTCCGCTAGACGAGTTTCCATTCCATTCTGAAAATTTCGAGTATTCATTCTTTCCGCGGACTATACGCGAATGTAACACCTTGAACATGTGCACTGTTTATCAATAAGTGTCTTTACCGCGCTTGTTCAAGACGAACTACTACTTAGAGCTCATTAATTATCTCTGTTATATGTCGTCGTGCATCTTGTGGTATGATTGTTTGTCCAGGCAAATTTTCCTCACGTGTACTTTTTCGCCCGTTCTGTTACGATCCCTAATGTCATTGATAGCATTAAATAAATAAATTATATATGAATGAACAAGGAAACACGGTTTATAGTATATGGGGGTTTAACGGCCCAACGCGACTCAGGCTATGAGGGACGCCGTATTTGAGGGCTCCGGATAATTTCTACCACCTGGGGTTCTTTAACGCGCACTGACATCGCGTAGTATACGGGCCTCTAGCATTTCGCCTCCATTGAAATGCGACCGCCGTGGCCGCGATCGAATCCGCGTCTTTCGGGCCAGCAGCCGGCCACCATAACCACTGAGCCGCCATGGCGGCTTAAATAAATAAATAAACAAATAAATAAATAAATAAATAAATAAATAAATAAATAAATAAATAAATAAATAAATAAATAAATAAATAAATAAATAAATATTAGCGCTGCATGCCTATGGTGCGCCATGACAGCTCTTGTCCCTCAGTGAAATCTGAGCCACGGTGAAGCGTGGGGGCTTCGAGAGCCGCCTAAAAAATTACCGAAGAAGCAAGTACCGTCGCACGTATGGTATGAGAGCAGCTTAGAGTTGAGAACCTTTCTTGAGATACCACGTGCTTTTTTTTTTAAAGAAAGGCGACAAAAGAACTAGCGCCGCAGCTTAGAATTGAAGACAATCTTGTAAGCAGTTCGGATCAAACGTGTTCTCTCTCTGAGTCATAGGGAGGTTACAAATGGCTGCATGAAGGCTGAAAATTGCCGGCGTGAATAGAGTGCAGTGATTTTTGAAAAGCAGTGTACACACCTAACTTTCGGGAGCGTATTTTCTTTGTAATGATGCGGTAGGCAACATCATATATGGAGTACCACGAGGTATCCTCCTACGACCACGAAATAAATAAATAAGTATAATCTAATTTGTTTCTCGTGCTGTTTTGGCTTCGCTTTCAACAGCCGAACGATGACTGTGACGTTGACGTGTGTTTATAGGTCCCGTCAGGCATGAAAAAACTGCCATATAACTGCTGCTTCGTCGTTTCAATTCAATACAGTGCTAAAGTCAACCTTCCTGAAGCGCCGGAATGGCAACGAATCTAGAAGCAATGATTATATTGCAGTTTTTTCATGCCTCACCTGACTATAAGCACACTATGACGTCACAGTCATCGTTCGGCGGTTGCAACCGAAACAACACGAGAAACAAATTCGATTATATATCATTTATATCCCAAATATCCCTCAAGAGAAAAGTGTACAACAGATGTATCTTACCGGTACTCACCTACGGGGCAGAAACGTGGAGGCTAACGAAAAGAGTTCAGCTTAAGTTAAGGACAACGCAGCGAGCCATGGAAAAAAAAATGATAGGTGTAACGTTAAGAGACCGGAAGCGGGCAGAGTGGGTGAGGGAACAAACGCGGGTTAATCACATACAAGTCGAAATCAAGAGGAAGCAATGGGCTTAATTGGGCAGGGCATGTAATGCGAAGGCAAGATAACCGCTGGTCCTTAAGGGTAAGAGAGTGGATTCCAAGAGAACGTAAGCGTAGCAGAGGGCGGCAGAAGGTTAGGTGGGCGGATGAGATTAAGAAGCTTGCAGACAAAGGGTGGATGCAGCTGGCTAAGGATAGGGTTAATTGGAGAGACATGGGAGAGGCCTTTGCCCTGCAGTGGGTGTAGTAAGGGTGATGATGATTATGTAGCGGTCATAGCCGAATACCACTTGTTGATTCATGCACAGTGCTGTCTTCCGCCAAAAATGCAGACAACAACAACAAAAACGGAAATCTTGTGCTGCATTTTTCTTTGTGTCAGTACGTGTTGAGCAAGATTAGAGAATACCAAGATTTTGGACAGGAACGGGAAAAAAAGTCTCGGCTTCTGCTCAAGGCTTTTCATATTAAAAACTCGCCAGATCGTTGCGTAAGTGATACGTCTGTGCACATTTATTCTGCTAAATTTGCGTTTCTAAATTCGTTTTGTTAAAAAACACGGTTGCTTGATAAGTGCGTCTCACCTGCCCCTCTCCGCGTATGCTCGCCTTTCCCTTTATATGGGCTGGGTATGACAGCCTGAATGAACAGTTGGTTATAGCGCTAGTGAATGCATTATGTGCCTTCTTGTGCCCCTCGTATGGTCATTACGCTGACTTCTTCCCATCATCACAGTAAACGACGTTCTTCAAAAACAAAGCGAGCAATCAGAAAGTTGTAACGTGGCGTTTCAGCTGCATTGTTACAAGCTGTTAAAATGCGCTCTGCGGAAATTGTGTCGCCAAAACAATATATGACCATCTAGTGACAACTGCTGAAAGCCCGAGGCGTCCGAGAAAACGAACTTAGCTTCAAAAAACAAAGAGAGGAGACCCTTGCCTACTTCGTGTGATCGTTGTCGGTGCACACTGGGGAGTTTCAAAAGGGGAGACTGGAAGGCGGTGAAGTAACATGGAGCTTACTGGGAACTCTCTCAGTCGAAAATACAGTCCCATTAGCATCCTTCCCTTGCGTTTTCATTAGGAATTCAGTGCAGTGAGAAAATAGGCGTCCTTCGTTATGCTTGGAAACGCCGGAAATCAAAACCTTATTTTGAGATCAGTGGCGGTTTATCACACCTACGCTGCTAATAAAGCGAGTTAACACGAAGGGAAAGCCCACACTGACATCTATTCAGGATGAACGAACCTGAGAGCCCAGGAACTATGACTGCGTTGGTATGAAGTGAATGGCTCAAATTTACAGTGCTGACACTGTTGTTATGCACGGAAGGATCTTTTTGCTTACGTTTGCATCCAAAGAAAATTTTATAAGGATTGTGAAGGCGTGCAACGCGGTGGCTGTGCGTTCGGAGGATGCGCAGTCAGACCACTAAGTTCTTTTAAAGAGATACCTGTTAAGCGCCCATTCCTGGGTTTCGCGTCGTCGTCGTCGTAGTAGTATAGTAGTGGTAGTAGTAGTAGTAGTAGTAGCAGCAGCAGTAGTAGTAGTAGTGGCAGCACCAGCAGCAGCAGCAGCAGTAGTAGTAGTAGTAGCAGCAGTACTAGTAGTAGTAGTAGTAGTAGTAGTAGTAGTAGCAGTAGCAGTAGTAGTAGTCGGCGTAACCGGAGGATGGTTGGTGGAGGCTGGTGGAAAAGCATCGCGAGTGTGGAGGAATGTAGCACGGTCCATCTGGGCAGCGGCTGCTGGGAAACGCGCCGCCCGAGGAGGGGATCATCGGAGGCGCCGCGCGACTAGAGCGGTGGACTGGAGAGGAGAGCTAATCTAAAACGAGTATGCGTGGAAAACTAAAAAGAGCGCTCTAGAAAACACAGTTATGAAGTCGCTCTCATATTATCTGCCTCAACATATCGTGAAACACCAAACGTCAAAACCTTATTTTGGGATCAGTGGCAGTTTATCACACCTGCGCTACTAATAAAGAAAGTTGACACGAAGGTAAAGCCTACACTCACGACGTGTTAAACCGTCGGTTGACGGCATTTTAATAAAGTTACTCCTATCCTAGCAATACTTTAAAAGCTGTCGGCGAATATTGCGTTACACAGTGGTGCCCGTCTTGTCACCCCCCCCCCCCCCCCCCCCTTTCCCCCTTAATGCTTCTATTTTCTTCACTGCCGTTCTGCGAGTCGCCTTGAGAAATATTTATGAAACAAGGACCGGGGGCTAGGCGAGTGCGATAAGGAACGGCGCATTAATAAAAAAATTTGTGATCGACATAGCTAGATGTCAGGAAAGTGTGAATCATTGAGAAATAACAGAGGAGCCCCTCCTGGAATGACCGAGGTGCAATCATGTACTAGTTTGCGTTGAGAGCACCAAAATGTGAATAGTAAGGCTGAGGTATTACGCTGCATGATGTGAGTACTTTCTGCAAGGCATCTAGTATGGCGTCTGCAAAGACATTCGCGATGGATGCCCGAAATATGTTTGGATGTCGTACACATGTAGGGCTAGCTTCAGGATTTGACAACGGAAGCTCGCGAGTGGCTACTATGGCTGGATGAAATCAGACACTAATTCAGCCATCGGCGAACAATAAACACGCAGAGGCGCGACTATGAAAGGAGGTGAGTGGTTAAGCTTGCATTTTAACGCAGTCGTGCAGCCGGCCGCATGTAACGACAGGATGCTTATACGAGACCACAAGGTATGCGGTGCCCAAGTTTACAAAAAAAAAATAATATGGTTCTTACACCAGGAACGTAGAGTCTCTGATTGAAAAGTAAAGGGTCGGTGGCCTGCTACTGCGAGAGCTACGGTGACCGCTAGTACTTTCGTTCCCCTTCTTTTTTTCTATAGGGTGGGGGGGGGGGGGGGGGGGGGTAGGTGCAATTCAGAGTGAAAGTAACAGATGGCGGAAGGGATTAGGAACATTGCGTAAAAAAAAAAAACTTTCCGAATACCATAGTTACTATTATGATGGTTGTGAGACCAGAAAGTTGATACATTCAGGGCCACACTTTTTTTTCGCACAAAATCAGTAAGAAAGATAACTTACAATAACGATTGTGCTATACACGCCACACTGCGCGTTATGTTGTCGTGACGGCCAATTTGTCGAATACAAACCTTGCAAGCGTGCTCAGGGTATGAAACATTTCTCTGCAGCAACACACGTCAACCAAGGGTTCGCTTTCGTTCTTATTTTGCCATTGGACATCTCTTCTCCCTTTCACGATTAGCGGCGCAGTTCCTCAAACCTGAAACCTTCTGGAGAGCTGAACATAACAACGGAAGCATTATTCATGGCCCCCGCATTCTTATTGAACTATGTTAAATTCAGAGGCAGTGCTGACTTCCCACTCTTGTTTTTGTTGTGGTGTTTCAGGGTGTTAGGTTCCTCCCCTGCGACTTTCTGAAGCAATGTTTCAATTATAGCTAGTTTTCGAACTGGAGCTACACTCTGTTTCCCTTAAAAGCAGTTGATAATTGTAAAAGTTGGAGCTGCCATAAGCTAACCGTCGGTTGAATTCAGGAATATTTTCAAAAAAAAAGTTTCACGACTGGCCTGCTCTCGTAAACTAAACGATAACAAAATCGACAGCCAAGAAAGCAGCCAGCCACGGACCACCCTTGCATGCTAGAAACTTTGTGCACCCGGTCCCTCATTAGTTGACGGCAACTGGAGCTTCCACAAAGAGGCGTGGTCATAGTGGAACAGAGCAGGGAAGCTCGGCCAGCGCAGCAAAGTTGGTTTGTGAGGCATGCATGCAGAATATGTCGACGATTGAACCCATAAATGTCCAATAAATCCGCGCTTTCGCACCTCTTGCCCAAGCTTAGTCAGGAGGAAATTTAATTCATATGTCATTTTTCGTCAATTGTTATTAGTGTAAAAAAATATGTTGGTGATTTCTTGCGAGCAGACAGCGAATGCATCGAACAGATATGCGCATGTAAGAGCGTTCATTTCAAATCAGAAGCTACAATGTGTGGCATCTTCAGGAGCCTACCTGCGAAGGTGAGAGCTTGAAACAGCTGCGAAAAACGCTTGTTTATTGTGCCGCTGTGTTATAGTTGGTGCAATGGTGTCCTTCTGGAAACTACTAAATTACGACCCGTGAACCTAAATAAAACTAAAACAATGCCATTGAGAATTTCACACATCGTGTGAAACTGCAGCAAGCAAAACAAACTGAAAAAAATGCACAGGAGAGTTGTCGCGAAGTCCCTTGTCTCCTCCACTCGCTAAGCTAGATTAGACAGCGCCGCTATCATTGTCAAGAGCTCCAGCACCGATTCTTAAGGTACAGTACTCACGGATTGAAATAGGACATTCGAAGCGCAAGCCTTGCAGTGCCACGCAGGCATGTGCTAAACCACAGGCCGGTTTGTTGGCGACTGGAAGGAACAATTCTGCTTTGTAGATGTTCTCCCCCTCGTGCCATACCACAATGCACCACCTTGGTTCCATGAGCATCTACGGGCGGCGCTCCATGAAGCGACGGCCACGCGCTCCGAATGTCCTATTTCAATCCGTGAGTACTGTACATATTTTTTCAGTCAGATCCATATCAGTCCGACGTTAAAGCGCCGTTCGCACACTCATGTGACGCACATGAAAGAGCTGACAAGGACACCATATCGCTCAGTACGACAGCACGTATGCTCCCAGTCACGAAATATTCCTATAAAATCCTAATTAATTTTGCTCACTTCATTTATTTTTGGCGTCACGTGTGGTGTTTGAGCGCGTACTTTGAGCCCACTAAGCTGTGAAGTCTCACGCAAAGGCTGTCTTAGGTTCCTATTTTTGTTCTTCGTACTTTCAAAATTCGGTGTTTGTTAGCGCTTGCGTTGTTTGTATGTTTCTCCTCACCCTTTTTTTTATTTCCTGTTTCGCTGCAATAAATTACGTACTTAATAGTAAGCTTGTGGGTTGTGCATTTGTTTTTTTCTCGGCCTAATTCAACTTCTGGCTACGCAGTTTTTCACGAATAAAAGTGGACGCGCACTGGCCGGGTGGTTTATGGTACCTCCGTTCTTTTCCCGCATTCCATCTTATGCGCATACTTCCAAATACTAGACATCCGTACGGCGTTCATTTTGTCTACACTTCGCCATCAGTGCTGTTGTCTTATTTGCGATGGGTTCCCTCGTTAACATTAGCACTCGCAGCCATAACACACCACTTACTGCAGTCATAGTTTGCTGCAGTCTTGGCTGCCTCTTTGATGGTGTATTCTACCGGAAGCTGAAGTTTTCATAGTCTGATGCACCTAATCTGCGTCCTATTATTTTTTTTTCTGACTCCATCGTATAGCCATTTCATCAACTTGCTCAGTATACCTGTCAAAGGTAGTCTTCCTTCTCGTCAAAGGTCACGTGTATGTTCATAACTAAGAGCAAATTCCATGATGAATAGATTCAAAGCCATATTTCATTGATATTATCCCAATTGAAGTCTACCAGTTTGTCGAATATACAAAGCATTTTCGAAAAACGTCGATTTAACCACGTGCTAAAGCTGAAAAAGAAAAAAAAACATATTTAGAACGCAGCTGAGCGGTCGAAACTATCGTATGCTTTTGTGGATACGACGAAAGCGTTAGTGGAAAATTCAGCTGTTATTGAAGTTCATGTAAGGCTATTAAAAAAAATCTCACCAAAGTTAAAGAAAAAAAGCGTAGCTAGCAGCTCTGTCGTTTATTGCGATTTGGAAAGCATAAGCTTCCGTGAAGACCTCTTTAAGCTGCGGTGTACACATGGGCTCTTCGGCGCGTCCGTAGGACCTGGTGTCAATCGAACCTGCATGCAAGGTTTCAAAGAGGGCTGCAGAGTGTGTGTTATATTTACTGTGTCGCACTCAGATATTGCGGGTTTCTGGTCTAGATCATGGTGCTGGCCCGTTCTTTAAAGCGGATTTGACGAGACAGAATTAGACAAAGGCTTCAGCTTCGAAATTCTCTGGCATGCGCACCTTGAACGAGATTATTGGATGCTTTCCGAAACAGCCATGGCGATTGATCAGCCCTGCTACTTAAGCACAAAGTCTGTCGCTTAGGCTCTCTGCTGCTGAACATGATGCCATGAACAATACATATCAGCGGCGGGCCCATTTCGATGGGGCAGCTATGAAAGAAAGCCTCTTGATGCGAATTTATTTACATTCTTATGCTCCGAGTGTCATTTTACGAAGTTAGCGTACGATCATAGCATTTTTGCCTCCTGGATCTGCCTCTTTTTTAGTCGTCTTAAAGTACTGTGGAGAAAGCTAGATGTTAAGTTAGAATAAGGAGAGTTTCCGATGAGTTGCTCAACGGATTTTTTACGTCTTTTAGGTAAAAGGGTACAGGACTTTTTAATTAGAAATGATAGGCATTTGCACTTAGCTACTCCGAGGCACAGTCGAGATAACAATTCCGCGGTGGTGGACGACATATCTGAAGTAAGCTTGGTTCCGCAGCACGGTAAAAAATGCCTAAGCGATAACTTGACAAGCCCGAAAAAAAATTAATAATGGAGCCTCGTAGTACGTTAAAGCCAGTTGAGTCCCGTTGTGGCATCCTTTATGAATGATGAATGGCGGAATCGGAAAAATTCGGGCTCCTTAAGCAGCACTCGTCTAGCGTGCCTCTCCACGAACCAAATAGTTTCTCCCGCCGCTTGAACAAACAGCACACCTTAAATGCCTTTTCGGATTAACTCTTGCGCCCATGGAATGAGCTTCTTGGATTCATCGCTAGTATACGCGAGCTGGTAGGATTCACAGCTGGCCTTAAGTTTTGTAATTATTTGTGTTATAATCTTCTACGTCCTTCCCCTTGCGTCTAATTCTCCATTTAACTCCAGTGCCTATTCTGCTTGTGTTTTTGAGACTCAGTATTCTGTCCAATTTTTTCTGTTTTTGTTTCGCGCATCAATACTTTGTATAATGATGTCCTTTCGGCTTTTCCGCATCTGTTGTAGTCTTTTACTCCTTACGCCTAGCACCCCTCTTAGAGCCTTGAAAGAAATATGTAAACAAAGAAACAGGTAACTAAATAAATAAATTACAAAAAGCGCTGCTCATGGTCAGGGTATGGAAGGCAGCAATTACAGACATGCGACAAGGCCCGTTAACGGAAGAGATTTAATAGCAGCTATTGAAAAACCGCGCCAGCTTCTCTGCAGAGCGCATGATACCAGTCATAACTGTGCAAGCTTTAAAATAAATAAAGTAAGTAGATATTTTTTGTTACATTTCGGTACACCCCAATACGCACAAGAGCCGCTGGCATCTGTATTGAGATGCTGGTGAATCAAATACGCAACGACTTTCTAATATTTGGTTTCGCGCCACCCAGCAGCGAGCTCGGTATATGTCTCCTATTCTGAGAGTTCTAGGCATTTAGCGAGCGCGCTTACGCTGCTCCCAAAGTTCTGTCAAGCCTTTCAACTTCGTGGGATGCACAACTGCCGGGCGGGTGCGAGTGCAGATGGATTGATTCGGCCGGATCGCTAAGCAGGGGAATAGCTTTGGGACCAGCGGGGTTCAGCCTGCGCCACCAATTCGTGGAAGTCCGTAAAGGGAAATGTCGGGTTGAATTTTATGCACGTGTGCCCTTTTGCAAACAGCGACTCCTATAGGGGAGTGCCTCGTGTTTAACCGCTCCTGCCTGTGCACTGTGCTCCAGGCTTTATCGAGAATAATAAAACGTTGCCTTTCATATTAGATTATAATCTCGAAAAGAAGCGATTTATTTCACGGGAATGGCTTGCTCAGCAAGCATAACATTACTCGTTTAGCCATTTGTGTACATAAACATCGTTTTCTTTTCAGGAGACATCTATATTTTCTCGTTTAGAGTCGTATAGCACGCAGTCCGGCAGTTATAGGCATGTTATTGTTCGCCTCGCCAAATCACCGTTGAGAATTCCCTCGAAGCCTCCTCGCAACGGCAGATAAAAGCGGATTTATAAAAAAAAGTTTCCCGGTTTTCTTAGTCTCCAATAAGGAATTCACGACTTATCTACCGTATATTGCTCAACAAAAGCCTAGCATTTGTTTTGCTCTGCTGCCCATCCGCTGCTAAACGGCCGCGAAGGCGTAGCGATTCAAGAATTTCTCATTGGAGGTTACGTTCGTAGGAACGCCTTGTCGCACTGTAGATGCATTGTGCTTTTACTTATTGACAGCATGACGTAGCGACGCAATTTAATAGTTATTTCTCACAGCAAATGGTGACATTATTCTCCTGTGAACAGAAAATGTGTGTGCATTGTGCAGGCATGTGTAGTTCAAGCTATTCACTGAACATGTTCATACTATATTTTCCTGAAGTCGGCATGTTCTAGTATTTGTTTTCCCCACTTGTGCACTGAGACAGATAGAACCGGCATCTCTGCTGACTGTCCCAGGCTCAAAAGCTGGAGGGTTTTCAGCAAATGAAAATATACTGCTAAAGTTTAACTTTTCGTCCCCTATTCTCACACACAGAAGCAACGATGTTTTTCCTTGTAAAGGGCTGCCACGGGGCCCGGATTGTGCCCTGAGTGCTACGCTTGTGCAATAAGCCACAGAGTTTCACAAAAGGACCGTCTCCTCCATGATTGAAGTACCTTGGGGTAAACTTGGGGGGGGGAGACTTCCAGAAGCACATATGGCTGACATCAGCGGGAAACGGGGATATCGTCCGCGGGTGACATTAGCAGCCAGCGTTTCCGGTCGAACGGCTTGCAAGTATCGAGGAAGAATCTCTGCGATCCGAGCCTACGCTCTCAATGCCTGTTTTTGCTTCGTCCGGGCTGTTCGTGCCGCATCCATTTGCATAGGGAAGTGGCTCAGTTTGTACACAAAGTTGCTCCTGCTGATAATGGATCGGGGTTTTGCGGTGCGCGCTCAGCCGTTCTTGCGTGGCGGCCGTAGCTTCTGCTTGCCCCCGCCACAGCCGATTCGTTTCCTTCGCCCTAAGGCCGTGCCCCCCTCCTTCCGCCGCCGCTGCCAGCGCGGTCTTGCGTGCGGCCATTCTTTTTTGTTTTACTTCTCCTTTCACTTGAAACAGCGACTTTTGTTATCGTTCGCTTTCTCTCTTTAACCGTGCCTCTATATCCTTCCTCGTGGTTCAGCTCGAATAAAGAGCAAAAGTGTTTCATCACAGGTCAAGCTACTTCTCCTCGGTTAACCTCATAACGCTCGAGTGAAGTTATCCACAAGGTTTTGCAGGAAGCAGGAGGAGGAGAGGGGCAGGTAGATGCTAAACTGCAGGTGTATAAGCGTATGATCAGGCCAACGCTAAAGTATGCAGGTATAATATGGGACCCATATTATCAGTGCCAGAATGATAACATTGAGAAAGTTCCAAGGTTTACTTTGAGACTTATACTTTCCGCTTATCGTAAAATGCAGTCAGTGACAGCTCCACGCATCCAAGTTCAACATCCCGAGCCAGCCACCCGTAGAAAAATTGCTCGCATCAAGTTTCACCTGCTTCACGAAAAGAACTTTAGTTTAGACTCCACTTCCTACTTACGCGCTCCAGGCAGATCCTCTCCCCTTACTAATCAGCCCTTAGCCGTTGTGCTATATACAACTACAATCGACGTTTTTAAACATGCGTAACTCCCGAAAACTATTGTTAATTGAAATAATTCTGAACCGCTTGTTTTTATTTCTTGTGACACCAATTCTGCAGAGACTTTTTAAAATAAACTGGAATTGTATTTTTAAATATGCGTTTCTTTTTTGTATTATTTTCCCTCCTTGTAACAGACCGAGATGGGCTTACAGTATTGTACATAAAAAAATGCTAACGCACTAGGCCTTACCACTTCAGTGATTATTACATAAGTCATATTTTAGCCCCCTTGTAGATAAAATTTGTTGTTTTCATTTAACATATTACATTATCATTAATCGACGCGTATATAAAATATTTAGCCACCGGCTTGTTGCCTCAGAAATATTACAACAGTGCCTTAAGAATTGTACATAACGTTCAATAAACAGGACACAAGCGCTATGTTTTTCTGCCCATTTTTCTGAGATTCATCGAGTTATTTGATTCTTTATTGAGAACTCTGTCTGTTCCTGTGATTGAACGACTTTTCGTAGGGCATGCACTTGACGCAAAAAAAAAAACGTGCGATAAAAGCAACCAGTGAACGTGAATGCCAAATTATGTTCTTTGCTTTGTAACACGTTATTTTTTCTCACTGGAACTGAAAGTGAAAGCGAAAACTGAGAAACACTGAGTAGTGCACTTCTCGAAGTTCTTCACTCGGGGTTATTTACACCCATCCTTTTCGCGTGGCGCTACAAAATAATGCAGAAATTCAAAGGATGCGGCGGCAGGCTGTGGCACTATTCATAGTCTCGGAAAGCAAATGCAAGAGAAGGCCCTTTGGCATTGTATGGAGTAAAGCATTTTGATTTTTATTTCTCATATTACGTCACGGTTTTGAAAATTCTATGGCCTATGACAGCTATGAATGCCGGTTTTACTGAGCTTATAACAACATTATAGTTCATGGTTTCTACTTCCGAGCGCTTTTCTGCCAACGACATGTCCGTATACGTTTTGCAATGCTAGCGTGGTGGTGTGTTTTTTTTTTATTAATGAATACTGCAATCCCGCGAGGGATCTTAGCAGGGTGGGTACATAATATAAAAAAGAAAAAGTACAAATACAAGTGTCAAAAGTTCAGGCAAAAAGCTTAGGCATAAAAGTAACAATATTAAACAAGCATCACCGGCAGTAAACAGAAAATAATACGTAGTGCAAATATTACCAGCAGCCAACAACAAAAATATTTAAACCAGATGAGCAAACAGAACGAAATGGAACAACAAAGCAGAAATTAGGGAAAACTTATACTTCAAGTAAATGACGCTACAGACTTCTAGTAAATGGCGCCGCAGATTGCTGTAAAATTTCGTCGTTAGTAAGCCGATTCCAGTCCGTTACTGTTCTTGGGGAAAAAGAATATTTGAAGCAGTTGTTAAGAGGGCTAAAAGGGGTAATTGTGAGATTGTGTCGCTGCCTAGTGTTGTAACCTGAAGAGAAAGGTATTATTTCACCAAGGTTAATCTTGAAATGACCGTTTACAATTCGGTATTCTCTATAATTATATCGCGTTTGCGTTCTATAGCATGACAGTTTTTCAGACGCGTTCCCAGTGACTGGAAGCGTTGTGGGGTTGAGCGCAAGACTGCTAGCGGTATTCCTAACAGTGGCAGCTAGACTTTATTTCATCAAAATTCGAAACCACCATTGCTCTGATATTTCAGAGCGCTAGCACGGCTGCAAGTTGTAGCTGAATTTTATCCAAATCCTTCTTTATTGTCTTTTTCTCCGTATGTATTGCGTTCGGGAAAAATGTTTTTCTAATTCGGCCACCCAAAAGACTGCGGGGGAGTTCTGTTCCGCGTAGCTCCGTGCTTCACACATAAAGCGACTATAAGGAGGTCAAATAAGGGGGGCAGCTACGACAACGTTCACACCATGTTCTTCTTCTCTTTCACGTTCTGAGCAACAAAAGCCGCTGACGAAGTGGGGAAGCAGCCCCAAAGTTCTCTCCAACTCGTACGAAGCGAGAGGCCGTCGAGTATAAAATGGCTCCAAAAACCCAGTCCCAGCGTGCAAAAAAAAAGCTCGGCTCCTACTTGTCACGCCTGTGCGCTCGGCTCTCTCATGGCGCTGAAGTTGGCTTTGTTCTTGCTTTACTTTTCTAACAAGAACGCATGGCCCGAGCCGTGGCCCGCGCAGTTGGCGGAGAGCGGGTCGTTTTCGGAAGTGGCGCGAGCGCCACATTTCTCTTTCAAATCTACCGCGACGCTCGCCCTGCAATTTCCGAGTGGCAGCTGCGCCAAGTGCGCCGGTCGCAAAGTTAAAGCGATCTAACGAGCTACCGGCGCGGGCCGGAACAAGCCGCCCTGTCCCGCTCGCTTCCCGGTGCTCGTCGTCTTGCCTCCGAGGACACATGGCGGCGAGCTATAATCGCCTTGAATTATGGCAGATTACGGGGGAGGAGGCCCACCGTATCGCGTCTTGAGGCAGACTCCCGTTTGCTTTTTCTCCGTCGGGTCTCCGTAAGACCCTGGGTTCTGCCTCTTCATGAGCCCCCCTGTCCTTTCTTCCCCCCCGCCCCCTCTCACCCCCTTCCCTCCACCTGCGCCATCTTTTTTTCTTCACCCCACGCCAGAGCGTCATGCGCGCGGATTAGGTTCAGAGGTTATGCGTTTCCGTCGGCTGCACGGTATGCGAAACATGAATATATAGCGCCGTAAAAGGGGCCTATCCCGAAATCCGCTATGGGCGCATAAAGACGTGTGCGCGCTCGTGTCTAGATGGTGCGCGCGCGAGGGCCTTAGTGTGTCTAATGTAAATGTATACGCTATTGCTGTAGATGGCACAATTGTCCTGTTTCCCCCGCTCACGCATTTCCAGGACTAAAACTCATCTGAAATTCCTAGTAGTAACTTATTTTTTCTAACGCTTAACTCTGGCGAAGCGCGAGGAGGAATGGGGAAAAAAAAGCGGGGGATATGCGGGCAGAGTGCGAGCGCACCAAGCCAGCAAGCCTTTGCTGAAAATGAGAAAGATGGAAACAAAGAAGAGAAGAAAAGAAAGGAAGGGCGATTCTTATACTCGCCGCGACCTGGCTGCTTTTTCACGTTGATTAGGCTCTAGACTTTGAGTTGTGACTTTTTTTTTTCCTCCAACGCCGAGCAGGGGAAGATTGAGGGAACACGCATGTGATTACCGATGTGAAACTCTCGAGTTTTCCTTTCCCGAGGTGCGCATTTGCATAATACCATCGCACAAAGCTGCGGCCATATTCTGCATGTCTTATTTTTTTTGCGTCACCATAGAAATAGCGATTGTCAGAGGAACCACGTTTCGAAAGCTTTCCTGGGGGCGGCAGGCTTGGCCAATATCTCTATGGAACATATTTTCTGCCGCTCAGTCACGCTAACTGACGGTTTTCGACACTCAGAACGAAAAATCGGGGGAAATAATAGAGGAAGATCAGTAAACTTTTACTGCCACTCTTCACGGTGCCTAACATTTAACTAAATAGTAAAACACTGCTTTCACTCGAACACCGAAATGACACAGTTTGGGTGAATAGTACCTTTTATATACAGGTACGCTTACTTTACCATACAGGACAGTCGTGATGTCTGCATTCCCAATAACAGACTTGTCAGTAATACGCGGAAAAACTGCGATTAAAACATGAAAAAAACTGTGTCCTTATCACCGGTTAGAACATAATAAAAAAATGAGCGAAATTCGCGAAACTTCCCTTAGGTACGCGTCAAAGCAATTTGAAAGGCGTTACCATATTTGTATGTGATTAGCGATTTCCCCCTCATCTATAAGTAAAAAGCATACTCCTTTTTATTAAGGTTTGGTCTAGACGTATAATCTCTTGTATGTCGTTTCAAGTTCGATGCAGAAGTAAACATACATTTCGTCCTTGAGTGGGCACTCAATGTTCCCTTTCATAATAGGTCTGCCCGTGCGCGCGGGTCTTGACTCCTTGGCTCATCCTTCCCTATCATGATTGAACGCTCTTGCTCCAGCTGTTAGGACAGCGCGTAAAAGTTTCGGGAATATTGCCCGAATATTGCCTGAACGTGCTAAAACGCCCGTCCAACTCTCTCGCCCTTTCTGGCTGAATCTAAAAGGCCGACCATCATTGCAAGCCCGAAAAACAAACGGGAGGTAGTTGCCAACAGCCTGCCATCTTAAAATCCGCTTTCCTATACGAAACTGACAGCCCTGCATTACTGCAGCGACACCGCAGGACCTCTCCGTTTGTGCGCTCAATCTAACGGTGGCCTGCTTAATTTACATTCGTCCTTCATTTACATGTCTGCGTCTAAGATAATCGCACTGCAAAGATGTTGGATCAGGTAGTTGGTTGTCATAAACATAATAAGGGCTGCCGCGGTGGCTCGGCTGCTGACCCGAAAGACGCGGGTTCGATCCCGCCCGCCCCGGTCGAATTTCGTTGGAGGCGAAATGCTAGAGGCCCGTGTACTGTGCCATGTCGGTGCACGTTAAAGAATCCCAGGTGGTCGAAATTTCTGAAGCCCTTCACTAAGGCGTCCCCCATAGCCTGAGTCGCTTTGGGACGTTAAACCCCCATAAACATAAGCATAAACATAATAAGAGTATCTAATGGCGAGTTATACTTGTTGCCGCGGGGACGGTTTTACATTGTTTATTTATCCTCAGGTCCTATCGGCGTTGCAAAGAGGAGTGGATGAAAAGCTAAGTACACGTGTGTGTTGGCGAGATTAATGAAGATAATCAAATAATGCATACTTGAAGGCGTCGTGTGCGGTTATGGACATCAACATAAAACTTCAGCGCACCGGCATCATGTTTTCACTGCACTTTGCGCTTGGTGGAATGTTCTTTATTACCACTATGGCGACGAGTTACTCTCGGCGGAGCGTTACGTATTTAATCACAAAAGCGTCACAACTGGGAGGTACTTCCGTTACTAAATTAATGACAAAAACAAAGTCGCCGGGTATCTAGAGGTGGAGCGTCGCTCATGACATGCGCATGTCGGAGACGCCGGTAGAGTGCGGCCTTCCCTGTTTCCTTAAGTTTATAGACAGGCTTGAAATCTATAGGTGGTCGACTTCAGTTAAACGCTACAGTTCTATGGTCGTCTCTTATTGGCCACTTTCATTCATGCACCCGAGAAGACGCGTATTTAACCTGTAGTTTACTGCTCCACAAGTGCAAGTGCGGTTTGGTCAGCTATACAGACGTCTCGGTCGACGGCAATCGATTCTTGCGGCCAGGTTTGTCGTGACCGGCCTCAGGGATACCATTGCTCGTTTTTAAAGCGAAAGATTTATTGGCCGCAAACTCGCGATTTCGCCGTGGCGGTACTCCATCGAGGCAAGTGACGTCACAACACGCGCCTCGCTGCGGAAGGTAATTCTGCTTCGCGCACTCGCCGCGCCATCTGGCATGACGTCACACCGTGCCGCTCGCCGCCGTTTGGTAGGACGTGACACCGCGTTCCTCGTCGTTGCGCTCGCCTCCGCTCGCTTCGACAGCTGCGTCACAAGATGTCACAGGATTGAAAAGGAGAGCTGGCGTGCGCCGCAACCACAGTTGAGGCGACAGTATGGACGGCGACAATTCTGATAAGCTGGAGGAGGCCTGGAATCGACAGCGGAACGAGATGAAGAGGAAACGAATCGCCCAGGTAACAGACGAACAGCGCGCCGAACGACTGGCTAAACGTCGCCGTGAATATGCCGCCGCGAGACAGGCACGTTTATCGTCCAATGTCTCAACCGCTATAGCAGCAGCGACAGCAGCCGGAGGAGAGACCTGAGTCCTGCTTCACTGAAGACGGCCCGTGATGAACGATGGAATGCGACCAAGAGACTTCAGCGGCGGGCCCAAGAAACCGAAGAACAACGCGCCGTTAGCCTAGAGAATAGGCGTAAGAGTGACGCACCCCTCCAATCCTTGGATAGCCTCTGTGCTGAAATCAAACATGGACCTACAGGTCATACTGGACGTTTATGCCTGTGCTTCATACGTTGTGGAATATGTGAACAAAGCCAACCAGGGAGATTCACACTTGTTTTCGCTACATATATCCTGGCATAGCCGAGCTAAGCACTGCCATTTTTTACTTTTCGGCACAGAGCTCGGAGAAGGGCAGTAACAGAGGCATGAACTATCTCTCTCGTTGTCTTTGCAACAGAGGCATCATCTATCAAGTGAAGACAAAGCAGGAACCGAATTAGAGAACTGGGGCAACCGCAACAACAGAAATGTTACCTGCCGCGTTTGCACAGAATGCACTCAGGTGGGCGCATTCGAAAAACGAAGGCCAAACCATTCAGCACATTTTATTCCCGATATGATGCTCACGCACCTCGTACAAACCGATCGCGATCGTTCCGTAAACGTGTCGGTTGTCCAGAGGCGCCTTTTGCACTTGCCTTGGCACTCTTCAGCAGCATTAATCTCGGCTCTGGAATGTTTCCTTTTTTATTTTTTTAACGTTCAGATTTCTCTTCTCGCCCACTGCGGCATTACAAACACAAGAATCGCGGTGTCCCAAGCGAAAAAGACCGCTCCTGGCTTCTCAGTGAGGTCCTGCTGCTTATGAAGACGCATGTAAATAAGCGTGCGTATAAATGTCTGCCGAAAGAATTGAGCGTCAGAGGATCGCTTGCCCAGGGCGGCCCTCTCACGTACCGTTGTATGCACACGCGCCTTCGCCCGGAGCCTAAGACTCCGGCGCTGTTATTTGATCCAGACTTCTCAGACCTGCAGCAGCCGATAGGACACGGCGCTCCAACAACAGGGACAAGACAAATACAAACCGCGGGCGAAAGCCAAGAGCACGCGAAAAGAGATAAAAGAAAAGGGGGAGAGGGATGGCAGAGCGTAGGACGCCGAATATTGTTCCCGGTATTGAACACGGGACGGGTCCAATCACGAGATTCAATTATAAGCGTGGACGGCCCGGTACGCTTTCTTTTTTTGTCGCCATTATTATTTTCCCTTAGGTTTCCGTATTTTTGCTCTTGTGTGTTCCAGCGTGTGGAGGGGCTCGTCTTCGGCCTTGTTTGCGCTCCGCGCCAACCGCAAGGCGCAAATGGAGTCCCCTTTTCTTCGTCTTCCGCGCTCCTCTTGCGGTTCTTTGTTTTCGCATCCTCCTTTTGTTGCGACCACCGGCTTTGGCGGACTCCTTATTATTTCGGCTCCGAAAGATGATTACAGACGTGATCAAAAATAGCAATGCCTAAATCTTGTGCCTCGCCTGAAAAAAATGCCCCGCCTATCTCATGCACGCACAACTCGCAACACGCACTCGCTCTTGCCCGTGCCACGAGCCATTTTCTCGGGGATGCTGCTTGAGTTAAGGTGAGAGCTGGAAGGCTGTATTACGGGTCACTGAATCGTAAAGAATGTTACAATAAATAGCCAGACCATTTTCTTGAGGTTGCTATGTTTTCCGTCTAGAAATATTATGGAGAGGCAGCGAGGGGAATTTGAAAGAAATTCGCCAAAAAAATTCACACACCGCTGTTGCTCTCAGACAGGGCTTAAAGTCCGCGAAGTTGTTTTGAGCAACTTTTTCTCTAAATCCCCCATAAATTGAATATTTATGGAAATAAAGGCAATTCAATTCAAATGAACGAGACGCCCTGCATTGTATGATAGTGTTGCAAATTTTGGCCAAGTATGAAACTTACGAGGAAGTTTGCGGGTCCGGGAAGAATAACGCTTCCCTACTTTGGCACTTTTTAGGCCCTTTTGGTACATTTTCTTGGGGCTAGCAAAACGGCGGCGGCCGACGTCAGCAAGGCCTTGTTAAGCTCAGTGTAGGGCAAAGACCCCTTTCAATGATATCCAATTATTCTGGTCTTATATCAGCGGCGAACGCCCTGACCCACAAGCTCACCGCTTCATTGGAATCTCTGCTGCCCTCGGCGGCTTTTATCCGAATATCGCAAGCAAAACTTCATAAGGCGTGTTATTACGATGCTTGCGTCGCAATGCGTCGCCATGGGCAGCATCAGTACGCTTTCCTTCTCTGTATCTCTTTTCAAGATCGTTAGCTCTTACTCATCACGTTTCGAGATTTTGTGGGGTCTGCTACCACCATGAGATCACAGCGCCATCTGTGGGAGCAACTACTCATCACATTTCGAGATTTCGTGTGGTCTCGTACCGATGAATGGCTACGGCTGAATCTTTTAAATCGGGCGGTGGCTCAAGCCACCTAGCCATGACTTATGAAATTTTAGTTTTCTCTTGATTTTAGCCACCAATCAGATAACCTTCGCTTGGTTATTTCTACCCGCTTAAAATCTACTTTCCCTTCACTGTCCTTAAACCCCAATGCCTTGGATAAATCAGCCCCGCTGCTTCCACCCTGAGATCACAGCGCGATCTGTGGCAGCAACTAGGAAACAGCACATCTCGCATTGAGACTTCTAGCGCCATCTACAATAACATTGTAGAAAAAACTACCTGCCGCGTGCCAATGATGACGTCACGGTCCAATATGGTCGAACTATGTGAGTTTGACGTCAGGGGACGAAATGTCGGCATAGTTTCGGTTTCTCGAGTCCAAGATGGCGGCTATTAAAATTGGTTGCGCCCTCCCTTCCCTTTCTCCCCTCATGCCCAAAAAGATATCCTATAACGGGTCGGAAAACTGTCCCGGGACCGCTATATATGTATGCATTCGTTTCGCTATTTATATCCGACAACAAGGGGCACCCATCCGGGGACAGTTGTGTACCGAATTCGGTAGGCAAATAAAACCATATGGGTAGTGGTATAGAAATAAAACCACAATTAAATAATAGGTAAACATTGTATACATGCAATTACTAATTGAAGCGTTACCATATCGCACCGCAAGCCGAATTCCAGACCCACCTTGACCCCTCAAAAGAAGCAAATTTCGTTTGGGACTTATCTTGAGGGGGTGTAACTCGACAACGGGTAGACGTGCATCGTGACTTCTCTGATAGATGCCGCTAGGCGTCCATCGCTCCGCTAGGCGGCGTGCGTGCACGCGTAGCCGAGCATGGTGGCAATCCACCCCGTTTCAAAGGGTATTAAATTCCGTTTCTCGACACGAGCGGCGCAGTCTTCTTCGCTTTCTTCGTCTAGTAAATCAAGCAGTTAACGCTCGTTACTTCAACGTCTTCCAGACGGTGGCGGCCTTTTATCCATCCGGGTCAGTGTTATACCCCTATCTCATACGACTTACCGTTAAAGCCCTCTAGAGTGGAGAAAAGTTGCAGGTACAGCGCTGATCTTCCTTTAATTTCTTTCCTTCAGATTCTTTGCACTTCAAAAGAAAACCCCTGTGTTCCAATAACTTTAGTGTGTCTTCACTGTGCAATAATCAAACGTGGTATATAAGAATCGCCGTGAAGACGTCGCATTGGCCCTTGTCTGACCTCCCAGTAGTCCAGCGACGGTAATAACTATAGCTATCGCGCACCGTGTCGTTGCCAAAAGCTGCGCTTCAACGAGTATCCCCTTGAGCTCCTGTAAGCATGCAAGAAAATTATTGACGCAACGCATATTACGAAAAGCGCTGTTTTCTTGAGTGTGTTGTTTTGCAAAGTCAATTGAACGGTCTACGAAAAGCGATAGGTCTAAATGACATAGGCTTTTTAGCCTTTCTAAAGCTTGCACACGTTTGCAGGAACTATGGACAAGTCAGTTCATTTTCCGCCACCAGGTGGCGCGTATGACTGTGAATTTAAATTTATTTCTAGATATTACCTATAAGGAAACAGTGCTGATTTTCACAACGCTAATCGCATGGCTGCGCAAGAAACTGACACTGAAACTGGAAGAGAAACGAACAGCGCTTCAGTGTTGTGCAGCTGTTAAAGACATTTTGGTACCTTGTGGAGCCAATCAAAGCATTTATATATTGCGCAGGGCAAACTGGTACTGCATCGTAATCATCATCAGCCTAAGTCCACTGCAGGACAATGGTCAGAAATTCTTTTTAGCAGTGTTCTACACTCCTTATGTCTAAATATCATTGCGCATCGGGTTCAGATTTAAATCTCACCTGCTTACCTTGTGAATGCAACATTTTTTTAAACATACACTTCGAGCATTGCATGGTATACACTTACAGCCTGCTACACCACAAGGTCAGGACACATTTCCTTACTTTTTAAGGACGACTACAAGAAGCGAATCACATCGGCTATGTCTTTTCTCTCGGTATTAGTCCGGCATTGTATAAGTCGCATTTTATCAGAAGTTAAACATTTGCTCATGAGGCCTTTGAAGGAAGTTGTTAATAACTAAGACTAAGGACAAGGTTAGGGTGAGGACATCACACGTTGTTGAACGGATGAGCTCAGATAGAATTTTTTCCTAGTTTACTCAGTCCACTTGCATTTCCACTGTCTTAAGCTCGAGTCTGACAAGTTTCATTGGATTCCATCGTTTTTTTTCCCTACAGAGCATTCTTGCCGTGGTACTTCGCGCAACGGGGCAAATAAGCATTTCGTGCTGCTGACAAAGCTGTTGAATGCCCTTTTTACTTGTTATAACGGTTTCTTGTCGCTTTCGGTGCGTCGCCATGCTGTATATAGTCCTTACTCACGCGTTCTTCGTGGCCTCATATTGATTTCGCAAGAAATCACGCTTGCCGACTATATAAAGAGACGGATAATGTCGGGATGAAAGAAGTCTAGATAATATCGCTGCGCTGTGCTTCCGAATCATACTGCTCTTTACATTTGAAAAGAAGAGACAGTAATAGCAATCTTTGAGAAGACGTCTCAAGTAGTAAGCACCGCTCTTCGACATTATTCACGCTCTTGTACGTGGCACACAAAGAAAAGAAAAACGAGGAAGAACAAGCGAAAAACATGATCGCTTCAAAGAATGACCAGCACTGCAGAGTTCTCGCGGACCCGAAGAAATAGGACTGATTGGGGCTGCAGTCCCCGAGAGGGCGCCCAGCGAAACGTAAAATTTCCCACTTGAACTACCACTTTCGTCCAGATTCATGCATTTAAACTGTGCACGGGAGCGCGGTGATATAGATGGATAGGTGCGGTGATGTCGCGTCTGTACCGCTTGCGACTGAATATCTTCACTGCACAATGCGCGCTATAGGCCATCAACTCTGTCATCGTCTAGGCAATAATTTGGACGTCGTTGTCCTAGGTGCGGAAGCGCTGCAGTAAGCCTCAAACTCTTCCGCGGGCTTGGCGTAAGGTATTGGTGAAAAGGACTAGAACGAAAAAAAAAAGAACTATCCCACATGCTCTCTTTATGGCTACTTCGGAGCATAAAAAGCGCTAGACCTAAAAAAAAGAAAAACAGGCAGAAATTCGGAATGAAAAGAATAACGCTTGACATCCTCGCTGCCGCCCCGATTTCTAAAGGATTCAAAGAGTTGATCTTTCGGAAGAAGGAAAGTTTGGCGGGTGATGACGAAGGGTTGAAGCCCATTGCGGGCGTTTCAACTCGAAGCCTGCGCACGGCGCCCGGCGCGGAGACTCAGTGCGGGGATGTCGTAGGTCCTGTAATTTTCGACGCGGGTCGCTCTAATGTCATTTTAACAGGGCACGGGAAACAGCCGCAGAGAGATGTATGGGTCGTTATGTGCATTGGGCGCTTTTGCTTTCTTTTCTCACGTTCTGCATACGCCTTTCTCCCCCTGACAAAATGTCTGCCATGTTTTCTGTCTTTCAACCTGTGAATTTTTTACGAAGACAGAATCAGTAGGGGAAAGCCTGACAGATCTTTAGCGAGATGCTGATTGTTCTCTGGGCGAGTGTACTACGTTCGTTTAGAATAAACTGTATTATCAAAGTTGGGCTTAAAATTGCAAAGTAACGTTCGTGGTTTGTTTCTTTCGTCGTCTGCTATGCTGCAAGCACTCCGGGACAACTTCACACGGCCATTGTACTGGACGAACGTGAGATTCTCAACTGCATAAGTTGGAAAGCACGTCAAGGAATTCAGTTGGTATTTGGAAGTAACATGACTATTTATATTGTAAGCCACAACTTCTTGTGAGGTGCCAGTACGCGTACCGAGTTTTTTCTTCATCTCCATTACAACCCTCTGTCAACGCTGCCCCAGTGCACTATTATATCGCGCTGCATCAATTTGGCTACATCATGCCAATATACACCAGCCTTCGAAAAGCGTGCAGGCAAAGCGACCTTTCCAGTGCACCTAACCAGTCAAAAAGCCAAATCTTGTCGAGCCACAGCGACGAAGGTAATAATAATAATTGGTTTTGGGGGAAAGGAAATGGCGCAGTATCTGTCTCATATATCTTTGGACACCTGAACCGCGCCGTAAGGGAAGGGATAAAGGAGGGAGTGAAAGAAGAAAAGAAGAATAGGTGCCGTAGTGGAGGGCTCCGGAATAATTTCGACCACCAGGGGATCTTTAACGTGCACTGACATCGCACAGCACACGGGCGCCTTAGCGTTTTGCCTCCATAAAAACGCAGCCGCCGCGGTCGGGTTCGAACCCGGGAACTCCGGATCAGTAGTCGAGCGCCCTAACCACTGAGCCACCGCGGCGGGGCGAACGAAGGTAATCGCGTTTTCGAAATTATAGAAACTGATATGGCTATTACTAACGACCGGCTACAAATCTCTAATAGCACCATAATATAAGCAGCAAGGACCAAGAAGGACCATCAGCGCCGTTGTGTGTGTTCCCTTCGTTCTTGGTCTCGGTTGCTTAGCGCTGTTTTTAATATTATGGACCGTTTCCAACTCGCCCAATCTGCCGGTCTTCTCTAATTGCAACTAGGCGCCTAACTCTGCTAGTTAAGAAGTTCATTATTAAAAATTAGTCACCCAGCTTACTACTTAAGACTATTCGCCGGTTTTCTAGTGTCTGCCAACACTGGTAATACTATGCTCGAAAAGCATTATTTTTACCTCAAAAAACCTATATTTTTGAGAATTACTAAAGTCTTCCCTGAAACACCTGGTATAAAGTTGTTCCGTGGTTTTATTCAAGTGACTCGTTTGCTTCGTTGAAAAGGAAATGCGATGCTTTATTTCTATCGAAACCGCTGCATTGAAACCTGATCTCTGAACGCATTCATTTGTGTGTATACTTTCGTGTCATGAGGCCGCGCAGCGTAGCCAGATAATTGTTTCCATTTCACTTTCACTAACCGCGCTTTTATCCGATACCAGCTCAATGCTGCGCGTGCCTCTCTCCGCGCTCTCCACTGGAGGTGCTGTGGGGCCGTTGTTCGGCCAATGAGGCGCCACCATCGTTTGCTTGCTGGACGATGCTGCTGCTGCTCCGAGGTTGCTGGACGAGGGTGGCGCTGGCGAACACTCTCAAGGTTCGCTTACACTACACATAAATACCCCCGAAAGCAGAAGATTTGAAAGCCGTCGTCGTAACTCGGTTGGTAGAGCACTGGACGCAAAATTCGGCGGTGGTGAGTTCGGATCCCACCGGCGGCATGTGGTTGCTTCTTCTTCTGCTTTTATTAATCTCCCATTGATAGGCAATGCCAAAAAAGGCATTCCCTATGCTCCGTGGTTTCAGTGACAGTTTGCTTTCGTCATTTAACTGATGCATGAATGCCACTCTTAACGCATCAATTCTATCTCTTTAATAACGAAAAAAAAACTTTGTGGAACTTGGGAAACTTGGTGTGGAAGTATGCTCGGCAATGTTGTTTATCGCCTTAAGGGCAGTTAACCGTGGTGCAGCAGTCGGCAGAAAATGGCGGCGTTAGAGAACGGTTCTGGCTCGCGCGTACTCTCAAACCGAGGCATCAGGCGCCATCTTTCCGCGGGCTGTTAAAACACAACGAAGTGCCTTCGCACCATGTACAGCAAGCGGGCTTTGTAACATCTGTGAATGCTTAAAGAGGTCCGTGCAATCCTCCTGCAAGCTCAAGAGGACATCTTGGCCCCACTACGCTGTCCACGGATGCAGCAACAGCCACAGGAAAAGAAGCAGCTGGGTTGTTCAGAGCTCTGCCGCTGCGGAGTGTTGAGCCTGCCTGCATCGTTTCCCTTCAGGCGTTAAAAATGCCTACCTGCGTCAAAGATGGATTTCTACGGTGCACAGAAAGAATTGCGAGCCAAGTACGGACGTACGATTAAGCACCGTGTTTGAAAATGTCGGCCGGACTGCGTAGCCATCGCAATACGTTTAGCATTCAGTGGCCGCGTTATGGGAACATGTAGGTATGCTCGGAGCATTTGGGACAGGGTGACTGAGTGTTTGTGTGTGTGTGCGTGTGTGTCGCTGGAGCACGGCGTTAAAAAACGTCTACTTTGTTGACTTGGAGGCCTGTTTCCTTACGGCTAGCCGCTCTGCCGTTCTCTTTGCGCGCGTATGGTGACGGCTGTTCGGGGCCTTTGGCCCGCGCTTAACTCCGACCCACGGTGATTAGCGGCTTGTGCCCATCGTAGTAACCACAACACAATGGACATTTTGTAACAATGGACATTTTGGTGTATGCACTGTCTGTAATCAAGGCACAGTTTTTCTCTAGGTGTGATAGCTTCTCTTGCAACTGGAACAGATAAGGAACTTTCCCTCGGCGGGCTTTGCAGTGCAGCCATGGTTGGCCAAGCACTGATACTTTTACATATTGTGTCCAGGTGGTGGTGGTGTTGGTGCACGTGTGCACTCGGGATTAGCCTTACAGTGGCTTGTCGGCAATTGCTCTGCCTGAGTCACTGATTAAAGTGATTGAGTCTGTACTTCTGTTCCATTATTCCAGTGTCCTCTAAAAACTTCAAGAGTGATCGCGACACTAATCCTCGTACACTTCGGGAGCCCTCAGGGTACATGATGCGAGAGGCGTCGTCCAAGGGAACGTTCGGTCTCCACAGGCTTTACAGGAGTGTCTCGGCACAGAAACGTGGGCACGCTAAGACTAAAACATCACAGAGTTCGCACGTAGGTGAGGTGGCACCGTGAATCTAGTGCGTCCATACCGGCGTATTGGCAGAGTTCGTTTGCAGTCGAAAAAGAGAGTAGCTCTGTCACGCGGCAAGCCTCGTGTAGCGCAAGGGAGATGTAAACGTAGCTGATGTGCAGAAAAGTGTTGCACCACTAGCTGCCTAGCGAAGTTCTAGCCCTTGGAACAGCCACTGAAGATGGATAAGGCCGGGCTTCTTGAGCAAGAACGTTTATCGCCGTGTTACCAGAGACTCCAACTTGACATGGTAGCCACTGGAAACCAACTGTAAATCTTTTCAACTGTATCTTCAACAGCCAGGTGAGAGCCCAGAGACAAAAATTATCATCGGGGGTCCCTCGTTGCAGGCACTCTGGTACAGACTTGGAGTCAGACAATGACGGCTCTGTGGTTTGCAGGAAGACAGACGTTTAAGCGACCTTGCAATGGCCAATTATTCAGCTGAAGTGGACGACACTACTCTGCAGGCGCCCAGCCCAAGATATTTCAAGGTCAGGCAATACAAATGCGGCTGTGCAGGGCTGTTCATGCCTGCTCACAGATCAGTGTAAACTCGTAGGCGGACTTCGTAGCCGCTGTTCAGATGCTCAGGAACGAAGGATCTTAATTCCGCCTAAAACCATGGCGGATTCTACTGACTCTGTGTCCTGTGGGTGGTTAAACCACTGCTTAGGGTGCAGAGAGGTGAGTTTGCGTCCTAGCTCGTAGTCGACGAAGCAGAACGTGACCTGTCTGGGTCTCTCCAAGGTAAACTAATTGTAGAAGCAGTTTTTTGGAGGACTGCAGAAGTCACGGAAGGCAACGGGCTCCTTCTGAGACCTTGCCAGAAGAAGCCTGGCGCGGAACTCCCGGTGCAGTCCTCGGGCCTTTCCTGTTGGTATTTCAAGGCGCTTTTACTGGCGGTCTGATGGCGACAGAAAAGGCAGTGAGTAAAGAGCTCTGATGGTCAGCTTGCAGCTTTAATGTTGTTGAAGGACCACTGCAACACGTCGCACCTACCAAACGTTTCAGTACGTTTAGCCTTGGCAGCGAGGAGACATATTGTGTCCAATGCCTTTCTTCCCTTCTCTCTTCCTCCTTTTAGTCCCCTAATCGCTCTTCCCCAGTGCAGGGTAGCCAACCGGAACCCCTTCATGGTTAACATCCCTGCCTTTCCCTCCTCCTCTTTATCTATCTATCATTTCGCTCTAGGCTGTAATACTCGCACATTAAAGCGTTCTGGCAAAACCGTACTCTACGCTTGATTCAGTTCACTGTAGTTCCCAGTATGTCAAACAACCTTGCCGGCTACCGCGGCCTGACTGTGTACGGGCCGGGCCGTACGGTGACGCGACGATCGCTCTTGTGTTGTGCAACAGACTAGTAAAACGATCCGCTTGAGCGCGCTCCATCTCTGACCGGAGGTGTATTTGCATGGAAGCTTTAGTACAGATATGACAACGTCTCCTCATGGAAGCCGTACACAACAACATGGCGGAGCTATGGTATCCTGCCCTTTGATCCATCCTATAGTTTCGTATGCTCTGCCCTAGTTGGTGCCGTACGATGACAATACTGAGTGACTCAAATGGCTTCTGAAGACGTCCAAAATCTGAGGTAGAGGAAGTTTTTTGGTCCTTAAATTCAACAAATTGTTTGCTTATGATTTTCACTCACTTGCGCCTCCTTCTACCATTATTGCATCCTGCTGTAAATGTAAAAAAAAGACCAATATTTGGCATCTTCGGGATTGAGTTGAGGATGCTATATCGGGGATGAAAAAAGAACATAAAGTTGAAGTCCATGCGTGCGCTCATTTGCGTGTTTTCGGCGCTTTGTAACAGTTTCTCGGCTTGTCGCCACACTTTGTGAAACCTGCTTTTATACTTTCGCTCTCCACTACAGGGATTTTCGAAGCGAATATGACGCTCCTGCTCAGAGGTCTGTAATCATGCAATTTGTGAAAATCGTCACAACGACGTTGCTTCAAATGTCAGCTCGCTGATCGCTCCGAAACTTAGCAGATATTACGTCCCACGCGGCATTTAGATGAACGACTTCGTCAGCTCTGCTGGAAGTTATTGTAGAGAAAGGAAAGTTGCTAGGTGGCACTAGTAGCTGACTGCACAGCTCATTGGAGACGCCTCCATCGCCTCCGCATCCAGAAACTGGATGCAGGCCACACCCGGGCTTTGATTCCGAGTTTTGTAGCTGTTGGGAGTGCACAAATATGTCTCCTGGTACAGGCACGCAAGATTAAGCGCAGGAAGAATGTACAAGCATGTCTGAGCGTCTTTTAACGAATTGTTCGAACCCTGTCGAGCTCTCACTTCTCTCGTCCTCTGCTGCACGCGATACATCAGATTTGGGTCCTGTGCCGTCATTCGATTAGTGCCGAGGCGAAGGGGACATACGCTTCCTTCTAGCCGCGTTTTCTGATTTTCTTATCAGCGTGCCCCCGCCTCCCCTTCCACGCATGTTCTCTTCCTTGTGCTTGGTGTTGAAAGCGAGTATCTTCGTGCGCCTCCTGCTTTGAGGATATCTCCAGCTGCAGCGGTACCCTTTGTTACATCAGTGCCGATGAAGTCGCTACATCTACGTTAACCATCGTCAGTGCCAGCCTCAGTCAGCCTCAGTCGAGCTCCGCCAAAGGCCTTCAGTACCTGGCATACAGATGGCCGCACTGTGTTTCCCCTCCGCTTGCATTCTGAAAAGAGAAGTAGCTGGCTCGCTGGTCATACGAGCAGCCCTATGAATAGCAAATTTCTGCACCCCGCATAGGAGCAAATCGCCAGAGACATTTTCCTACCTAGAAGGCAGAGCCTGGGAGTGGCACCGTATGGCGGGCCCTGTTCAAACTGACCACGCTGTCGAACCGTCGCATGCCGACTGTTCTGTTTCTTTAAAATACTCGTTCCAAAGTTAGCGCAGTATTTCCAGTATGCATCGCGGCGTGTCTTTCTAATTCCTTGTTTTCCAAACATTTAAGGCAAAGACTAAAGATAAAAAAGTCCAGGATGTCAAGTTTAGTCATCACCACGCTAATCAGCACAATTTTCCCAGCTTATTCATCGCCATAATGCTAAACTGTTCTTCTACGCACCAAGGAGCAATCTTTACCGCACTGGCTGCCATTTGACATGCAGAATCTATGGTGGTGAAAGAGCAGAGCAGCAGCAACTGTGTTAGGCATAAACTGCGCTGCATCTGCCGTGAGCACAAATGTGATATAAAAGGCCCACCCCGCCGCTTTATCGCTACAAAAGCGATAGCCCCATTTCCTGGCGGCGCAGTAGACCCATAGCTATTAAAAGAAATCCCCCGACTTGCTGGGACCAGCCGGCTGACTTCATGTGGGCTAATTTCTTGCATAGGTACGTCTTAGTGCACGGGCAACGTTTCGCAGAGTCGGCAGTGGCTCGTTCCACGCTGGCTGAGGTTCCTACCTGAGCGCTGCCCGGAGAGCGCTTAAGAGAAGCGATTGCGGTCTCGCGGACAATGGAGGCGCGCAGCGGTGCTCGATGAGAGGTATCGAGCGCCGGCGCACGCGCGGCGATCGGGCGCCCGGCGGCGGCGGGGGTCAGTGCTTCATCAGGCCGGTCGTTGGCGCGATCGGCTAAACGGCGCGCACCGCGTTCGACCGCAGCAGCGCGGCCCGCGTGACGCCATCGGGCGGCGCTGCGCGATCGCAATTAGCGAGCGCGGCCCTCCTGCGCGCCACGCACCCTCCTCAAATACGACACGGGAGAAGCCTGTAATTACGCTTAATTTTTCCCCTCTGCCCCGAGAGGGGCGCGCTCGCATCTCAGCTTGCACCTCATTCGTGGCGAAACTCGTGAACGCCGCATCCGGGTGTCTGTCCGTCTGTCTCAATCGCTGCTGCGCCAGGGCAAGTGCGTGAGCGCTGGCTGCGCATGCTTAGCACTTTGGAACGCGGCGATTGGCGAGCATAATTTCAACTCGCTGCTTTGGGTATCGCGCTTAATTGTGGAAACACAATGTGCGCTGGACGCGCTGCGGTGTGATTAGCGGCCTGGGCGCGCGGGTGTGTGCGTGCGTTTCCCCGCGGTCCGTCCTCGGCAGCTAGCCCCGCTCGCGGGGTGCGTCTTATCTCTCCTTCTTGACCTGTCGCCCTGGGCTGCAGTAATTGCAGCTTGTCGGAGAAAAGAAGGCCCCTGATTGCAATCGCGCCTCTCGCTCGCCAGGGTGCTTCCGAGTGGATTTTTACTTTTAACACACATATCCGTCTCGTGCTCCTGGCGCGCCGGTGCATTCATTACTATGCATAATCTTGGGGAATTTCTTCTTTGACCTTCGTTTGCGCGTTTTCACGGACAACAGATCCAGTGTAAGCACAATAAAAGTGCAGCCCTGGTCCTGTTTGCAGATTACCTATAATTACATATATACCCGCGCGCAAAACAAAAAAAAACAGTTATTGACTGAGAAATTGAACGAATGTCATAGCACCAGAAAAAGCAGTTCTCACTGAAGCTAAATTGCATAAGATAGATAATATTACTTCCGTCGCGAAGGCATTAGCGAAGCATTAGTTGTTTTGCTCACAGAGATATAGATACGACGTAACTCAGTATTCTTACTAACGCCGGCAACTGTGGAACTATGCTTCATAGCAACATGCATTTCGATTTTGCTAGAAGCGCGCAGGTTAGTTTTCTGGCGTAGGAAAGCGGACAAGCGTTGTCGGATGAGATCCTTGCTCGGTGAGCCGGGCTAATTTTGCAGATCTTCCTTTGGTATACTTCTTGCTTTCATGCTGTGACTGCAGTGTGACTCACTGGAGTAAATACGTCATATCGGTACCTATTATCGGTTCCTTACCGCGCGCCATTTGAGCAAAACTAAAACGAGAAAAAGAGCCCAACTCCAAGACCGAGCTGCACTTCTCTAAACTCCGCGCAACGGCGGGGGTTCCTGCGAACGGAGGCGTCTCTCCACACTATTTTTTTCCGGCCGAATGCGCGCCTTGAGCTGCCTCCCTGACAACCGCACCCCGCAGGCCTGACGACAGCGCTGTCTCGCTGAGTACCGGGGCCTGTCAGGGTTTCGATTGATAGCAGAGCGCCGCGCAGTCGGGCTCGCGGCCAACTTGCATGGTGACGCCGATCCCACTTGTCCTTGCATTGGCCCGCGTCTCTGCAAAAGGCGCCTATTTTCTGAAAGCTGTGCGGCTGCGTGCGCTGAAAGGCGTGAACTTCTTAACCTGACGAACATTGAGCGCTGTGCGCTACGTGTTTCCACGGGTACGTCAAAAGGCTTTGCTGGCGCAGTGCCTGCGGCGAACGCTCTAGTTGTGTGTTCCAGTGAAATATACTGCTTAGAATTTGACAATGAGCTGGCCTAATTCTCTTTCTCACAAGTCCTGGGTAAAAAAAAAATAAACAAATAAAGCTTTAACCTTACAGTGCACAAGAAAGGGACGGCTTTCCTCACCCGCTTTCGATGTAAGACGGCATCCGCATCATTTTCTTTTTCTACACTGAAAGCTGTGATAGCTTCGGTTTAGCCATATTGCCCTGCATTCTACCGTAGAATGTACAGCGTCAGCCGTGAGACCTAAATTACTTAGAGAATTTATTTTAAGCTAAATATTTTAAAGTTCTTTAATTCAAGTACATTAATTATATGCCCATCACCTGCTACGGTTGCAGGCAGCAAAGTGGAGAGAGGGAAATCCCCTCTGCATGTTTAGGGTAGGGTAGGGAGGGGGAATATGAGAGAGGGAAGAGAGCGAGAGAAAATTCGAATCGAATTACTCTCGATGCCTGTACCACACTAAGTTAGGCCACACAATTTTCAGTGGAGTTTTCTCAGTGCCATGGCATTTCTGCGATCCCAAGGAAAACAAAAGTTGTCCTTAGATATTACATTAAATTCGTTTGTTAAAATTTAATAAGTAAAACAACATAACCTCATAATTTTTGCAGTTCTGTTGTCAGTCGTGTTAGAAGAACAGAGCTCACCGAGTAGCGAAGTGGTATGTACGGAAAGCAATATAAGCTTATTAAAGCTCTAGAGTCCATTGTACTCAGACGCGCTCCTCTATGAGCTCGTCCCGAGCTGCTGCTTTCTTTAAATAATTTTATATGAAATATAATCGTTTTTGAACTCATTAAAATGGCCTAGAGAAGCATATTATTAAGTGTGACATCAAAATCATATTTAGTACATAACTACTTCGAGTTATTGGACCAATTAGCTCCCGCCCTACCAAAGGTTGCCGTCCCAGTTAGCTCAGTTGGCAGAGCGAGTGCTCCGGTGAAGCGGTGGTCTCGGGTTCGAACCGCGCACCAGGACGAATTTTTTGTTAACTACGAAGTTTCTGAGGAAACTGTATAGATTTCCTTTCTTCCCGTGTGGCTGCACTTGGGTGGGTTCCAATGAGTAATTACTCCCTTATTACAAATCTTCTCCACCTTGGGGATTCTCTTAAATATTCGACCTAGTACATAACCAGTACGTGCTACATGTGCGTGCTACTTGGTTTGTTGAGCATTTTGCCAGATTTTCTTGTCCACATTTGAAATGAATTGAGTCTCTAAATAAATTGTTATCTTGTACTCTAACTTGAGCAACAGACTGCCGCTGAAAAGTTGTAAAGCTGTAAGGATAAAGTAGTAACACCCCAACACGCTCTATCTCAACTTGATCACGATATAAACAGTGCGGTTACGTTATTTTCGAATATTCTGCAATAATGCTGGCATACATTTTTACTTTTCAATAAAAATGTGTTGCGGGATTGTAACACAAAGGTCTAGGTGCCAACTGTCTAATTATCTCAAATTTTATTTATCAAGTTTAGCATTTTGGCAACTTCACTTAGGCGCCATGTTTTGAATGTGGTGCTGCAAAAGTAATTGAAACACTTAGAATATCGAATGAGAGACATAAAGATGGCTTCATATAATCGATATATCACTGCTTGGTAAATTTTGGCGCTGTTATATTTTAGGGATATGATTTCAAGTACATCGCAAAGTTCTGCATACTCATAAGAGACGTTTAAGTACAGGTATTCTGTCAGTGCAGTTACCCATTGTTCCGATGGCGAGTTCGATTGACGGCATGTCCTCTGCGACGCACGTGCACGCTGTGTAAACTTCTTGTGACAACACATGAGGAGTAGGACGGAGAATAAGTGTGCATCCGGCACGTAGCTGGTACTCAACGCAATAATCAATAAACTTGTCACACTTACTGCTAGTTTACTGCCACTAACCTTTCATTAGTTCATAGTAAGAGCAGGCGCATAGGATGTCATATTTTTGGGGAATAGACAGATTTCACTGAAAGTTAGCTATGCCACGACTGCCAGGAGGATAGGGGTAGCTGTAGTGTTTGGCTACCTTGGCGGAGATGCTTTGCAACCATGTTTGTAGAAGGAATTTATGAAGACAGGAAAGGCATAGTAGAACAATGTAACTGCTTTTGAGGCTGCGGGGTACGGTTTGTTTCCGAACCAAAGTAGTTGCGAGGTCGCCATCGTGTCGGGCGCCGTCAGTTATGGTTGGACATCGATTTGGTCCGAATCAGCCAAGGCCAAATGGAACTTAAAATTTCATCTGGAAGAGTTATGTCTCGTATCTAAAAGACTATGCCTTACTTCCGAAATAAAGTACATCACACTTCTGTAGCGTTCACTTCCTTACTCGAAGTCGCACAGATGCAAAAAACTCAGTGCGCCAGAAAAAAACACCGACTATCGAAACCCAGAGTTACACGTAACAACGTGGATAAATTGTGCGCCTCTCAATGTTGCCTCAAGTTTCAGAGCAGCGGTGCAATGGCCGGTCGTGAGGGGTCCACATACGCAGTGAATGGGGTGGAATTGATCTATTAGTGCCTAAACAAAAAAAATAATGACCACTGGTGTACGGAAGGCTACAATGAAACCTCGAAATCTTCCATTCACGCAGATGTAACAAACATCTTGCGAGAAGTGCCGCACTCAGTTCTGTTTGGCAGCTGGCATGAGTAGAAGTACCCTCCACAAGTGCGTTCCTGCTGCACGTTTGCGGAACACAAGCAGCATCGAGGGACAGGTAGGAGGGGAGATTTTTATTAGCTTGAGCATGCAGTCCGAAATGAAAGCCGCGCTACGGTGCTCGTGCTTGCAAGAGCAGCTTGCACCTTTTAGCTGCTGAATGCATCCTGAGAGAAAATTTAATACCGCTTAGTTTACACATTTTTTTCCTTCGCTCGTTGCCTATAAAGCTCGTGGCCGCTTATAGGCCGCTCATCCTTCCGTGTATGCGTTCTAGCTGTGCTCAGCTGTTTTTCTCCCATTTGTCTTTCCTTTTCCTTCTTCACTCTGGTTAGCCTTTCTGGTTTTCCTTTCTTTCTTTCTTTCTTTCTTTCTTTCTTTCTTTCTTTCTTTCTTTCTTTCTTTCTTTCTTTCTTTCTTTCTTTCTTTCTTTCTTTCTTTCTTTCTTTCTTTCTTCCTTTCTTTCTTTCTTTCTTTCTTTCTTTCTTTTCCTTCTTTCTTTCTTTCTTCCTTCCTTTCTCTTTCTTTCTTTCTTATCTTTTTCCTTTCCCTCTTTCTTTCTTGTGATCTACTGCACTCATTATTTTTGTGGCTAAAAACTTTTAAGCGGTTGTCGAACAAGTAATGGAAAAAGTTAGGCAGGCTTTAGATAGATAGATAAAGAGGAGGAGGGAAATGCAGGGATGTTAACCAGAAAGGGGCTCCGGTTGGCTACCCTGCACTGGGGAAGAGGGATCAGGGGACTAAAAGGAGGAAGAGAGAAGGGGAAAAAGGCATAACACACACACACGCACAACGCTGGCACAATTTGTCACTCAATGCAGTCGCTCTCAAGTAGGCAAAGAGTGCCTTGTATGCCTTGAGGGCAGTCGACTGCTGTGGCCACGGACCGAGGATCTTTTGCTCTGCTAATGGGCGAGGATCGAGGCGGTCCAGGGCACAACACAGTGTATGTCTTGCACTCGCAAATGCAGGGAACTCACAGAGAAGATGAGCGATGGTCTCCTCACAACCAGAGCTTTAACCACGGTTATACCCAAAGGTTGAGCGATAGCATTTTGGCAATGGCCGGGGCCAAATTTGAAGGTTGTCATCGTGTCGGGCACGCTCAGCTATGTTTGGACATCGCTTTTGGTCCAAATCGGCTAAGGTCAATCTGTCAAAGTCAGTCTGTTGCTATGCTGTGCTTCTCAAGGTTAAACCAATGTCAAATCAGGCACGGAATGGTGAGCAACTTTTGCGCTGAGTAGAGCTACCGTTCTAAAACGCAAAAATAAGAAAAATAATATATAATTGCAGTATCAGGCAGTACAGTAGTGAAAGCGTTCCTCCTTGAATTGTATACCTGATGTATGCGGAGTGCAAAGTAGGCAAGGACAGCTGTTGCTCAGCAGAATCGTCAGTAACCATACTGGTCCTCTGAGTCTTTCTGAGGCATGCAAAGTGTAGCACCAAGCCTTAATGGCAAGCTATCAAAAATTTATTTATGAGTGCATGCCATTTATACTCTTGGTAAGGGTGCCATTTTAGTGCATCAAATTTTGTCACCTGTGAGCTGCAAGTGGTGCAAGACATTCCCTTCATACGTGGTCGAACATACCTCGGACAAACGGAACGCTGCACCGGTGAGAGTCTGAACATCGTTGCAGCTGCCTGCATATTGTTGACCCCAACTATTGAAAAAGATATGACTGTGCGCTCTAGTTTGAGTGAACAAGCGTGCCGGGCATGTCAGAAGAAAAATAGAGCAAACAAATGTGACAGGCCTTGCATTTCGGTGGCAATAAAGACCGGTGCGTTAGCAGTCCATCCATCGCCACTTGTTTAGCCCAAGGTCAGATTTATCCAGACATAACTGAACGTAAAGTCAAAGTGAACAAGGGAGGGGCACCCGCTGTGGTGGCTCAGTGGTTAGGGCGGTCGGCTACTGATCTGGAGTACCCGGGTTCAAACACGACCACGGCGGCCGCATTTGGATGGAGGCGAAACGCAAAGGCGCCCGTGTGCTGTGCGATGTCAGCGCACGTTAAAGATCCCCAGGTGGTCGAAATTATTCCGGAGCCCTCCAATACGGCACCTCTTTCTTCCTTTCCTCTTTCACTCCCTCCTTGATCCCTTCCCTTACGGCGCTGTTCAGGTGTCCGCCGAGATGTGAGACTGATACTGCGCCATTCCCTTTCCCCAGCAACCAATCTTCAACAAAAGAGGGGAAAGCCTCAGGGAGCCTGCCAAGGTTTCGAGACGGTGGCAAGCACCCTGAGGCGTTCCCTTCCCTTGTTCACTTCGTGTTTCCGAGAAAACCATCTACCTGCCTTCTCTCTACTGCAGCTGAAGGAATGCGTGCGCCGAATGCGCTTGCATCAAACAAAACATGCCGTCTTCATTAGGCTTAGAAATAGGAAGCGTTCATGAATAAAAATTCTAAGGGCGATTACGATTCTCTTTAATGCGAAATTTGAGCGCAGCTTTGTGGGTGTCTCAGGCTGTGTAGGCTCACTGTTGCTCTCCTGGGTCGTCGGCACGTCTGGCGGCGATATTAGTTCGATAGCAGTATTAGTAGGAGAAGACGACGATGTGCAATGCACAGCGCGCGGGAATGTGTATATTAGTCCGATGATAGTAATAATTGAAGAAAACAATGATGTGCAATGCACAACGCGAGAGTGTGTTGTAGTTTAACACGAGGCGTGATAAGGTGCAGTGATAGTCTAGTGCTCTCGTGCAGTGACCAGCGAAGCAGATCTGTTGGCGGCGCCGCGGTTTCGAATCCCGGTTCTCTTACCGAAAACGGGGGGGGGGGGGGGGGAGGAGGAGGTCGTCGTAAATGTGGACGTGAGTATATCTATCGCTACTCTCCAATACTCCAATTCCTTTCCCCCAAACGCTACGCCTAATGCTCTTTTTACCACCTTGAAAGAGGGCTTCCCGCAGGAGAGGTAAGTTACGCAGCAAAGCACCAAGTCCAACCCATTTCTCATGGGGTATGCGTATCGGTAATATGATCTGTTACCTTTAGGTTCCAAGTTTTCAGTAATTAGGATTTTTCCAGCGGAACAAAAGATGCACATAAAATCGACTGTATTAAGTGTATGGAGATCAAAAGAATAATTACTAGTTTGCCGGAAGAAAAGCCATTAACTGCAATCAAGCGCTCTTACAATATCGCAGTTGCTAACATTGATAGAAAATTGCGCACAGTATGTCTAGATTCATCAGCGAAATTACTGTGACAAGTTGTACGTAGCATTGACCGAGTTTAGAGGGTTGAAGGAATAAAATGAGCTTCGGTAATGTGAGAGAAGCTTCTTGCCTCCTGAATTCTATACTACTTGGCTTTGAAAGCCTGTACTTCATGCCCTTACGTTGTTCACAGATGTAAAATCTACATGAAATAAAATCTTGTTTTTTTAACATATTACTGATTTCCCGTTCGAGATAGCAGAATGCGAAACTTTGTGCCGCTTGCACTCCAACTTGAGACGCGAATCGAAACATTGTAGCTGCAGTACTATTGCAGCATTTGTTGGATGTAAGTAAACAAAAAAACAGTGCACGGGCCCATAATGAGTCTTCTATAAACTGGTTTTAGAGAATTAGAAGAGTTTTTGTAAGACATTAGCTGTTCCCTTGTTTGGCCGCCATTGTGCAGCCTCTTCCTTCATGGTTTGTATGAAGGCCGAAACAAATACGCAGAAAGAAAAAAAACTTATAGCTGACTTGTTTACAGAACGAAAAAAAATAAAATAAAATAAACGGAACATCTTACTGCCACTTTTCATAGTTGAGACATTTCAATCCTGAGCAGTCAAGGATGCAAAACGCTGTAAAACTAATTCTAATTAAAGCGATGACTTTCAGCAACGATATGAAATAAGTCACAGCCTTAAAAGAGAAAGAGGGAAAGCAATTTACCAGTAGCATTGAATAGGCTTAAGGAATATAGAATATTATTAGCTTACCATTAGGGCGGAGCTTCCGCCGATTTCCCAGTACTTCATTTTCTCGTCTTTAGCCCCAGCGCCTGAGCTTTTACATAATACTGGCAATATTTTATTCCTAGAAAGGCTGGATTAATTTAAACCAGGCATCTGCGAACTGTTTGCGACACCTTCAACCGGTACCATCTCAGGGGACACGGGCCTCAACTCGTGCAATGTTCGTTACTTGGGCAGTTACTCTTTCTGCAGACTCGACTAAGTGAGCTTGCGTAAGCAAAAATGAGGAGAGCGCCGAATCCCATTTGAAAAGTGATATCCCGGGTTTCATTCGGTTTATTTTTTAACCCTCCAAGGAGTTTTGAGTTGCGTAACTACTGAGATTAATTTGGCGTTTGGTTTCACTGAGGAACGCTTTCAAGATTTTTGTCAAGGTCGGAGACAACGACAAACAATGCTTTGGAAATTTTATGCAGTAATGCTTAGGCTGAACAGAAAAAAAATTGAACAATCTTGGCTCGTTCGCCCTTTGGCGGTAAGATTAGATAGGGCGCCAGTTAGTGTGCGAAAATTTTTCACGTTAGAAATCTAAGGTATTATAGAAAGCTTTGTATTTTGCGATGCCGGTCTTGAAAGATAAAGGTTAAATTCGAAAATAGTTACTGTAGAGGACCGAAATCCAGTTCACAGGTTTTGCTTCCAACACTGATAGTTAAGACAAGAAGATGGGTAATAAACGAAAGATTTATCCTTAGCGCGAAAATTCAGATGCGCTGAAGTGCCACTGCATGTGTATGTGCACTATGCAGATACCTGTTAAATACAGGCTTCCTGTCTGAGTTCCGCGGAACCGAAGAAAATTTAAAGCAACATCATGCAAACACAGGAGCAAAGAATAACTTTAAACTTGTCGGTGCACTCAGAAATGCAAGCAAATAACGGTGCCGTCATTTATTACGAAGCTTTGAAGGTTTTAATAAATTTCAGCCGATAAAATGTTGCCCTCGCATAATTCCAGAGCCATAAAACACACCTTGATCAGGATTCCTAAGAATGCTCTCTGTTTAGTCATACTACCTGTCAGTATATAAATTTCTTAAACGAAAGTTTCGCGAGGGCATATCGCTTATTTCAGTTAAAATTTGTTATACCACCACCACGGTGAATCAGTGGTTGTGGTGTTTGGCTGATTGCTGCATTATGACGAAGACGATACACAAGAAAGCCTGTGTTCTGCGACTTTGATGCACGTTGAAGAATCCCAGGAAGTCGAAATTAATCCGGAGCTCTTTATTAAGGGGTATTTCAACATACCACAGTGTTTCTCTGTCATGTAAAAATCCATAAATAATCTATTTAAATGTGTAATATGCCGTTTAAAAGTTAAAGTTTAATGAGAACTTGCAAACCTTTTACTGCTCCCAAGCGTTCAACATTTTCGAAAGCAAGTTTTGTTTAAAACCAGCCCCCGTTTCTTGATAATTTTTAGATGTTCAAAAAGTGGGTGTGTGTGCGTGTGTGCGTGTCTGCGTGTGTGCGTGTGTGCGTGTGTATGTGTGTGTGTGTGCGCACGCGCGCGCGCGCGCGTATGTGTGTGTGAGAAAGAGAGAGATCATTTGTAGGTCGTCACTCAGTTGCCGATGATATGTTATCATTGACAAGCGATATTGCCCATACCCCATGAAAAGATGCCTAAACCTTAGAGCCTTGCGGTGTTCAGGCACGCATGGAGTATAAAACTCTGCATAATTGCAACAGCGGACATTTAAAGACTTGTTTCGCAACTAGTACGTGAAGCATGCTTAACGACGTATTTTAGGTTGATACATATGCGCACCTTTCTCCGCCCCCACCACGGTGGCTCAGTGCCTTTAGCTCTCGGCTGTTGATCCCTTGGTTGCGGGTTCGAACCCGGCTGCGGGGACCGTTTCAATGGGGGCGACACGCAAGAGGCAACCCGTGTGCTGTGCGACGTCCGCGCAAGTCAAATAATCCATGGAGGCTTAAATTAATTCGGAGGCCTCCATTACCCCGTACCTCAATCCCACGTGTATTTTCGGAGCATTATGCCTCCATGATTTACAATTGAGAACTAGGCAAGAGTATACTGTAGGTTGCGTTTACTTACAACACATTTCTACCATAAAGTCACGCTTTAACACTTTTCAGAAAATATGAACCGGGTCAAGCAAGAAATATATGTTGCGGTTTAAAACTGGAAACAAAAGCCGCTTCCTGGAATTCTAGTTCCATGTTATGGAAAATGTGAGCTAAACAAATCCTTATTTCAGCGGGGAATTTCGAGGGCATAGTAAGAGCTGCCTGGTAGCGCGTTAATGCGAGGAAAAGGTTCAAATCTTCGCCACGTAGCGTTGTCCCCGCTCAACGCTGGCCTCATCTGCCGGCGCGAAGCCAGGTGCTCGTGGTGAGCCGGGCGCATAAGTTATGCGCATTAACCCTTTTCACAGTCGGCCGGGCATCGCCTTCCATAATATTGACTCGGCTGGCGCGGCTCCAATCACTGGCGCTGGGGGACACTAGCGGCGCGCGCGCGCCGGGGCGAGGGCCGCTCCCCGGCTTCCTGTAATCCTCAGCTTCCCCTGACCCGAAAGGGGTACGCGCTCCACAATGGACACCGGCGCGCAGGGGTGGAGCCCCAGCGGGCGTAATTAATTGATCGGACCCGGACCTCCCTCCTCGCCTGGAAGGCGCCACGGCGCGCGTTAATTGGGCCGGAAGGGGTTAGAACCCGGCCTGCCCACGGGCTGGCACGTCCCTGCTCTCGCGGCTCCATCCGCGCGCTGCCAGGTTCGATTGGCGCGGCTGACCAGCCCCGCGGTGCACCCCCACCCTTGGGAGTCCGCAGGGGACCACGGCGCTGACAGACTGACCAGTGGTCGCGGTTCCTTCTGGGCTCGCGGCTTCGATTACAGTGCGGACATGAGCCCGCGGAGGCCCCTGCCGATTGACCGCCGCCTCCCCTGCTCGCCACACGGTGGGGAGAAAAGTGTGTGCGTGAGGGGGGCACTGCGCGCGTCACGTCGTCGTCGCTGTCGCGGGGCTGAGGCTCGGGCGCGCTCTAGGAGCGTGTAGGCTGTTGTCACTGGGTTCTGCAAGTTCTGCCCCGCTCCACTGATTCCTCTCACGTTTGCCTCTGTACATTCATGCAAGGTACAAAGGCAAGCCTCTCCAGGTACGAACAGCGCATCCATAAGGCCGAGCTACCTCTTTTTTTTTACCTTTCTTTACACCGTAATGCGTAAAGGGACAACTCAAATACTTCTTAGAAACTTACTCGAGCAGCGTCATCGAAATGTAAACACAGCGAAATGCGCGTAAGTGATCACTGTATTGTTGCGATTGTCTAGCGCAAGTAAAAAAATTAATGACTTTCCACTTCCTTCCATTTCACGAAGCGTAAGGTAGTTGACGCTTGCAGTATTATGTTTATTTTTGCATTGCCTTTGTTCCGTTCAATGGTCAACCAGAGTCTCAAGTGTCCAGTGGTGTTTAATTGAGAAAGGAAACACCCTAATATAATTTAGTTATATTTGATGATCTAAAAAAGAGGCCTATTTTTATTTCCAAAAACCCACTGTAGCATTTACGCGTTCACGTTCACAGAGGAGATTACACAAATGGCTCCAGCAGTGGCAGTTTAAGCACCGCTCTCTAAGAACATAGGGGGTGTGTGCATCTTAAAAACCATGCTAATAATGTTTTCGTTTTTCTAAAGGCCGCCTGCTGTACTGCCATTTACAAAGATTAACAATTTTCATTGATAAAGCATGAGAAGCAGTAAGAGTAGTACATAACCCAATTTTTATCTATGAACGCATCAAATCTCCACATTAGAGTTACCTTTAAGTGCTAGATATACAGGAAATAAGTAGCTTATGACCTTGCTAAGGGATGGCGTTTTATTTTGTGAAATGTATTCATTCTTCATCAACCGTTTTAAGGAACACATTATTCTTGACATTGCCGAAAACACGCATTGCCGCTGGAAGAACGGCTTCAGCAAATGGCCAGTTACTAAATAAATGCATTTACTGATGCATAAGTCTCAGTTTTCAAAATCTCGCGCTAGGATGGGATACTTTCGCGTGCGTAGGTTACTGCAGAATCACCCGAGCTGGACCTGAATGGGCAAGTTCATTGTTTTTTGTACTCCTAATGTGCACGTCGTTTTTCGATATGATGAGGTGATTGAAATTAGAGCAAGAGCCTGCTTTTACTGTCCGTAATTTGCCTGTCACCACAAAGCAAGCAGCTCGGACTTATTCTCGATGGGGCTGCAGTTGACTGCATGCGTAGCGAACACAACTGCGAAAACATTTCTCCCAAACTGGTGTGGCATGTGAGACTTTACATGGGCTCTGAGGGACAGGACTAATTTCAGCCACCTAAATTTATTTAACCTGCTCCGACATTGCGCAGCCCACAGGCGTTTTTGAATTTCGCGTCCACCGAAATGGGAAACATTCCCGCCACCCTTAGCTCACCATCCGAGTACCGTAGCTACTGAGACACCCTGGCAGGTATTTCTTGCAAACTATGCGAAGATGATTCGGCTGTCATTACCACTCTTTCGCATATTAAGGGGGCGGAAATGGTTGAATTTCTTGGGTATTAAATGTTTTCTGCAGCTACCAAGCAGCGCTTCGAGCAAGAAACTTTCGTTGCGAAATATTTTTGAAACCCATTCCGCCAGTAGTTCGAACGGCCCTGCAAACAAAGGAAGGAGGCAGTGCGGCCACACTGCCGAAATTGTATTGTTCCTCTCAGTCCAAACGCCTATCTTGAATGCGGCTATCTTGAATGCCCCGCCCATCTCCATTTTTAATCTTTAATCTAGACTAAAATGTTTAACTCGCGTTTGTTTCCTGACCCACTCTGCTCTCTTCCTGTATCTTAATTTTACATCTATAGCTTTCCTTTCTATTGCTCGCTGCATTGTCCTCAGTTCAACCCTTTTCGTTAGCCTCCAGATTTTTGCACCATAGGCGAGTACCGGTAAATGCAGGTGTTCTATACTTTCCTCTTGGGTGATACTGGTAAACTCGCATTCATGATTTGAGAGTACCTGCCGAATGCACTCCACCTCCTTCTTATTGTCATAGTTATTTCATTCTAGTGTTCCGGATCTGCGGTAACTACCTGCCCTAACTAGACGAATTTCCTTACCACGTCCAACACCTCAATGCCTATCGTAAACTGCTGTTCTCTTCCGAGACTGTTGAACCTGACTGTAATTTTCTGCATATTAATTTTCAGACCTACCGTTCTGCTGTGCCTGTCTAAGTCATTGATCATGCTTTGCAATTCGTCCCCTGAGTTACTTAGCAAGACAATGCCATCATCAAACCAAAGATTACTAAAGCATTATCTATTATCTCTTATTTCCAAATGTTCGCAATCTATTTCTCTGAATACCTCCTGCGAAGACGCGGTGACTAGTACCGGAGTAGCCATGTTTCCTGGTTGAGATTTTATCACTTTCTCTATGAAGGACTATGGTGGCTATGCTCTTCTACACTCTGGTTCAGCCGTCATGAAGGCATTACGGAATCAGGGTGCAGAATAGGCGTGTGTGAAGGCACTTGAAAAAAAAAATACAGCTAAGAAGTCCGTACAATAAGGTACTGCTTGTCGGGATAAAGTTGACGAGATCTGTGCGTTGCTTTAAGGTGATCGCCATGAACGGAAGCCGAAGTAGATTTCATTCACCTGCTGCTTTTGCCAGTCAATTTAGCGTGGCAAAGGAAGGCAGGGCGTCGCCACAGCCCGACGTGCAGCGAATGGCAGAGAACTAAAGTGCATTGCCCCTCGACACGCGTGTCAATAAACGGTTCGCAAGTATCAGGTCGCCAGCGTGCTCGAGCGTAGGAACCGGCGTCAGCAGCGCACGGATCAACGCCATCACTC